>NW_025799860.1:1538312-1740697 GCF_021613505.1 Equus quagga
CTCCTTTGCACCCAGACCTAGGTGAGGGAAGCACTGAGAAGGACAGGTCTGCACTCCCCAAGCTAGTGGTTTTTGCTGAAGTGTTGACTATATGTCATGATGTGAACACTACAGAAGAACCAACCAAAGAAAACATGATCATGGGGTGGAGGCAGAGGAAGAGAATGGGGTGATGACTGAATATGATACTCTCTGAAAAGTGCCAGATACCACTATTTCAGGATTTGAGGGCCATATGATCTTTGTCACAACTCCCCAACTCTCCCCTTGCATCCTGAAAGCAGCCATAGATAATACATGAATGAACAGGTATGGCTGTGTCCCAATATAGCTTTGTTTACAGAAACAGGCAATGGGTGGCCTGTAGGCCATACTGTGCTAACCCTTGCAATAAAAGGATAAGGCCAAACAAGGCAAATGTCCTTACACCTTCACTCCAGCTGCTAAGTTTAGGGAAGAAGGTACCAGAGATTTGAGAAACACACTGAGACAAGTAACACCAAATTCTAAAGAATCCCAGGCAGCAGAATCTAATGAGACAACTGGCTTCGCATGTTTAGCGTTTCATTGTTCTGAGGCGGGGGGCATGGGGGGCACACACAGAGATTGGCTGAAAAACATGAAAAGTTCTCATGGAAAATAATAAGCAAGTTAGAGAAACTCACAAGTAAAAACACTAACAGAGGCCAGCTACATTGCAACTTGAGAGAATTTCCGTCGCTCATTCCTTGCTAAACTTCCAGGGCTGATCTGGAAAATGGAAATACTATGACCTTATTTCCTGGTGACAGGGACTTGTACTCAGTGCTCAGTGCACGGGCTCTTCCAGCCCATGCATCCCTGAGCCTTCCCCACCGCCCACCTACACCCCAGAACTGCCCCTTAAAATACCTCATACTTCCTCTGCTCGAGGAATCTCTATCCCTTTCCCATCAATCATCACTTGGGGTACCATTTGAGGCCACTCAGAGTGACGAAATCTTCCAACAGGAAGTCAAGATCATTGGGCTGACAAGCACTGTTAGACTTAGCGGGACGAGACCAAACATTCAACACTGCAGGAATCCTGAAAAATCCCCTCACGTGGCAGAGGGGACACAAAGATGAATGACTCTGGTCTTATCAGCATGTCATTAAAGTTTTTATCACGGGAGATAAGACAAGGAAAACACAATAAATTTATTTAGAAAGAGATAATGTGGAAACCCAGACACCGATAAAGGGCTCAGAGCTTCAGAGAGCAGAGGGTGATGACCTGCAGTCAGGAGCGAGGAGAGATGAAGAGCTCGGCCTGCCCTGAAGGGTGGACAGGCCCTGGAAAGGCAGAGATTAGGAAAGGGTGCTCCAAGTGGAAAAGACCACGTAGCACGGGCACACACTCAGGTCAGCAAGCAGAGGCCACATAAAGGACATCCACATTGACATTCAGAGGGGAGAGGGCAGAAACGTTGTGCTGGTTGTTAAAATCCCCCAAACCTCCATATCAGAGGTATAAGGCTGCTACCCCTGCCCTCCCTCTCCTGCCTTATGCAACTCTGCCACCATCACCCTGGCCACCCTGGCCATCCTCCCTCCCTGCTCTCTCCATGGGACTTGCCATATATCTCTGCAATACAGTAACTAAAGCGAGAATACGGTGCAGCAGCATCCACTAGGACTTGGTCCAGCACTAAGGCCAGTGACCATTCTGTCGGGGCAGTGTTCACACCACACATACCAGACCAGTCGTTAGAGGTCTGTGCCTTTCTTCACTGTGCTCAGGCTGGCTATCAAAGACCATGCAGAGCAAAGAAATAAAAATGTGGCTGGAAACACCCAATGGCACAAATCTAAAGACACTTTGATAGAAAGCTGATTCAGAAACCCATACTTGCTTCTATAGTACATAAGTGCTTGCAAGGTTTTGTTAATTTATTTATTAACTAAATTTTCTTTGGGAAAAATGTAACACATATACACAGTTAAAAAAGAAACTGTACAAAACAGTGTTAAGTAACCTGTCACAAATATTTTGTAGATATTCAAGAGTGGGTATAAACTCATCCTGCTTTTAACACAAATAGAAATATATTAATATATATACTACTGTGCTCTTTAATCTTTTTTTAAACTTACCAACATACCTTGAATTTTGTTCCATATCAGTAAATATATACATACCTCATTGTTATTTATAGCCACAGGGCATTCTATCCATTATATGGTTCTCCCTTAATTAGCTTAAGCAGTGTTCTCTTGATGGACACAGAGGTTATTATATGATTTTGTGTCACAAACACATGACAGCAAACACCGTTGTGTGTCAGTCTTTGAGCACACACGTCTATGTAAATTTGCAAGAAAAATCGTAGCAGAAGTGGAAATGCTGGGTCAAAGAGTATGCACCACCGAAGGTTCCTGAGTGACTGGGAGAGGCAAGAAAACAAAGAGGAGAAAGGATTGGAGACATCTGTGTGTCAAGGTGGGCAATCTGGACAGAAGAGTATAAAGGACTAAAGGAAGGGAGATGGTAGAGAAAGGCCACATAGGAGGCTCTATCGATGTGAAGGTGGGAGGACCTGATCGAGGGCAGGGAAAGAAGAGAGGAAAAGGGATTTCAGGACGGATGCAGGTGAAACTGCAGAGGAAAAACTTAACTGAATTAACAACTGATGATATGGAGACAGGAACAAGGGAGAGGGCAGGTAGGACAGTGAGGAAAGGAGGGGGAAAAAGCCAAAGGCTCACATAGCATTCCCAAGCATGAGATACCAGGAGGACATAGGTGCCAAACAAAACCCTCAGCATGGGGCGCACTGTCTTGGATGAAGGAGAGTTCCATGTTGCACATGGTGATGTTGAGATATCTATGGGATGACCAGGCAGACTTTACTAACTGCGGCTAGAAATGTCTCACTGAGCTCAGGAGAAGAGACAGGAGCGGAAACAGGATTTAGGCACCACCCACAGAGGTGGGTGGGATCAGACATGACCACCCAGGGACAGAAGGGTGCAGAGTGCCAAGTGCTGCCTCTCTTGGATCACCAACATTTAGGGAGCCAGGATGAGGCAATCAGACATAGAGGGAGGGGGAAAAAGCACACTGGTGTGTCATGGAAGCCAAGAGACGGGTGAGTCAAGGTAGACGGTAGACCAGAGGGAGAGGTAAGCTCACAGGAGAGGAGGGAAGGGACCACCTGGCAGACTGGCCCCGCAGTCTTTCAACACAACTGGAAAAGACACCAAAGGAAGGAAAGGAAGCAAGACTGGAGCTGCCTTCAACCAAGCTGGCACCGAGCAAAATGGAGACGGGGGCTGAAGAACAGTAAAAGAGTGGATTTTTCTTAGGATATGAAGACAGTTCAGGGTTCATAAGCCAAGGAAAAGGCATAAGGGAAAGGAGCGGAGAACTAAAGAAAAGACAGAGGTAACTGACCTAGCAAAATCTCAGGACTATTGGCCCCAAATGCCTCATTATTACGACTGATAAGAGATTCTAATCATCTGAAAATCAGCCCACTGTCACACTGTTCAGACACTGCTATAGTTTCTTTTATTTGTGGTTTCTGGTTCCAACTCCAATTTGCCATTTTCCGGTAGCCTTTTGCTTCCATTGGAGATGTTGTGAGCTACTAATCCCCAATGGTGTGTCTGCAGTAAGAGAAGCTTCCAAGAGGCTCACAGCAAAATGTCACTGACACAAGCTGCTGTCTAAATGTGCTGTGTTTGTGTATAATCTTGTCCATAGAGGACTCTTTTGTCTAGTTATAGGAAAACGTCTGCTAAATCAGAAATAAAGATCTAGAAAATGCCACAAAAACAAGCAGCAAGGCAAAAGATGGCATACAACTCTTCCCAAGGCTCAGGGTATTAGACACTATCCAAACTACCGTTGGGGATGAAATGAAAATTACTTTTTTTCTGAATATGCCCCATGTCTTCCAGGAAAGGAAGACGTTAACGTCTCTTAGGTTCATTCTTTTACTGTCAGGTCAGCAACATCATTAAATTTGGCAAGTTACTTCTTTTGGATATTAAATCATCTTCTTCTCTCCTAAACACAAAGAGTGCCTGCAATTCCATTTTCTTGGAAGAATGAGTTTCCCCAGGTTGTAATTATCCAAGACTGTTCTCTTCACTGCTACTTCTAATTACTAGTAATATAGCTCCAATTTTTGAAGTACCAGTTCTGCAATCAGTGCTTAGGCAAAAGTTAAAACCCAAGTCAATCTGACAGGACATGAAATGCAAAATCAAAACGTAAAACTGTAAACAGTCCCAAATATAGAAAAAGGAAGGATGAACCATCTGGGTAAAGATGGCAGAGCTCAAGGAATAGGGTCCCTCTCTTCGATAATGTCTAACAAAATGATGAAAAATAAAGGCCCAAAAGGCAAAAAAAAAAAGAAATAGGTAAAATTTCAAAAAGTTTCAAAAATTTCAGTATGACAACATACTGAAAATTCTCACCAACAGTCATCAATTTAGAGAGAAGCAAGATGAAGAAAGGCATAAGAGCCTAGAAACGTGAGCAAAATGGCATTGGCGGGGATGAGTTTTAACCAACACCATAGCATCTCCAGATCTCAATGGAGGCCAGGAAAACTGACAGAGCCTGTTATTTGGGCAGCTCCACATGAACTGGGGAAATGCTTCAAGTCTGAGTATACCTCCATCTCCATGGGAACAGATACATCTCTAACTCTGTAAAACTCTGTAAAACTTTGTTTAAGATGTTCAACCAAATCTCAGAGGAGAAAGCACAGCTCAAGCCATTCAAAAAACGATGCTCCCAGGTACAGCCAAGCTCTATCCCCAGTCGCCTTTCACATACCATGCACCTTCAGGCCACAGAAAACTTAAACGGATACAATACCCAATGTCCTCAAACTGCAGCTCAGAGAGGAAGGCAAGCAAGTGTCATTTAAGATGGGAAGGTTGTCATGGAAAAATCAGCTTCACCTTATTAAAACAAAGATTAGGTCTAGACAGAGCTGCCCCACCTAAGCTGAACAGTATGATCAACAGCGAGCTAATGTGCAAACATACTACACGCGAGAAAAAGAAAGATTCATAGTATTCTTTAGAAAATGTATGAAGGATGCAGTTGGAAAGAAAATATAACTAGAAAAACAAAAGGAAATTGCCCACAAGTGTAAAAGCTCAGTAGTAATCAAAATTGATATAAGGAGAGTAAAACAAACAATGGCCCAGAACATAAAGTACAGAAATAGGCCCACACATACACAATCAATTGATTCTCAACAAAGGTGCCAAGGTGATTCAAGGGCAAAAGGAAATGTGTTTGAAGAAATGTCGATGAATAACTGAATATCCAATTAAAAAAAAATGGACTCTGATGCCTACCTCACATCATACACAAAAATTAACTCAAAATACTGTAACATAAACATAAAAGCTACTACAAAACTTCTAGATTAAAACATGAGAAAATACCTTTTCAAACTGAGCATAGGCAAAGATTTCTCAACTAGAGCACAGAAAGCAATACCATTTAAAAACTTGGAAATTAAACTTAAAAACTTCTGCTCAGAAAAAGATATGTTTAAGAGAATAAAAAGGCAAGCAGCAGACTGAGGAAGAAAATATGCACTATATATATTGGACAGAGGAACCATCAAAAAAATACATATATTATATATATAAAGTAAATATACATATATAAAGACATATAGTTAAAAACACAATAGTTAAATTAAAATGGACCACTAGAAAATGTTCAAATAACTCAAAAAGGGCAGGAAAGAAGAAACAGAGGAACAAAAGGCAGAGGGAACAAACAGAAAAAAATAAAAAAATGGTATGTTTAAAGGAAAGTGTATCAATAATTACATTAAATGTGAATGGTCTAAACATAACTATTGAAAAACAGAGATCAGAATTGAATTTTTAAAATAACCCAATTATCTGCTATCTACAGAAAAGTCACTTCAAATATAATTATATCAATGGGTTAAAAGTAAAAAGTCAAAGAGATATACCACATAAATATGAATCAGAAGAAACCTGGAGTAGATATATTATTATCAGACAAAGCAGATTTCAGAGCAAAGATAACTACCAAGGATAAAGAGGGACGTTATGTAATGGTAAATGGGTCAATTCATCAAGAAAACATAATATCCTAATAGCATATGCACCTAACTATAGAGATTAAAACACATGAAAGAAAAACTAAAAGGAGAAATAGACAAATCCACAATTACAGTTGGAGACTTCAATACTAGTTTCTCAGTAATAGACAGAACTAGCAAGAGAATCAGCAAGAAAGTAGAACTAAACAATACTAGCATCCAAATGGAACTAACTGACATTTATACAACACTTCACCACACAACAGCAGAATGCACGCTTGTTTCAAGTGCACATGGAATGTTCACCAAGACAGACCATATTCTGAGTCATAAAACAATCTTAACAATATAAAATAACTGAAATCAATACAAAGTATATTCTCTGAACATAATGGAATTAAATTAGAAATCAATAAAGGAAAGATGACAAGAAAATTCTTAAACACTTCGATTTGAATACAATTCTAAATAATCCATGATTTAAGAGGATGCCTCAAAACAAATTGCAAAGGAGCTGGCCCAGTAACGTGTTGGTTAAGTTTGTGCACTCCGCTTCAGCAGCCCAGAGTTCACTGGTTCAGATCCCAAGTGCAGACCTACACATCGTTCATCAAGCCACGCTGTGGCAGCATCCCACATACAAAATAGAAGAAGACTGGCACAGATATTAGCTCAGTGACAATCTTTCTCAAGCAAAAAGGAAGATTGACAACAGATGTTAGCACAGGGACAATCTTCCTCATAAAAAAAAAAGAAAAGAAATTGCAAAATAATTTTTTTATTAATTTTTATTTCATTTTATTTTATCTTGCTGAGGAAGATTTGCCCTGAGCTAACATCTGCGCCAGTCTTCCTCCATTTTGTATGTGGGACACTGCCACAGTATGGCTGGTGAGTGGAGTAGGTCTGTGCCTGGAATACAAACTTGGGAACCCAGGCCACCAAAGTGTGGCACGTGGAACTTTAACCACTTGGCCATGGGGCTAGGCCCTTGCAAAATATTTTTAATTGAAAAAAATCAAAACACAACATGTCAAAATTTATGAGATGCAGACAAAGCAGTGCTTCAAGAAACAGATCATTAAATACTTCTACTAGAAAAGAAGGAAGGTCTCAAATCAATAATCTTAGTTTCTGCCTTATAAAACTAGAAAGAGAAGAACAAAATAAGCAAGGCAAACAGAAGGAAGGCAATAACAAAGATCAAAAATCAATGACATTGAAACATAAAAATGAAAGAGAAAAATCAATGAAACCAAAAGCCAGTTCTTTGGGGAAAAAAAATCAATAAAATTTAAAAATCTCTAGCAAGCTGGACAATAAAAAAGAGAGAAGACACAAATTATCAATATCAGGAATGAAAGAGCAGCTATCACTATAGACCCTATAGACATTAAAAGAATAATAAGGAAATAGGACAATAACAAAAAAACTCTATGCGTGTGATTTTTTTCAATTAGATGAAACTGATAAATTCCTAATAAACAAACTACCAAAACTCACTCAAAATGAAAGAGATAAACTGAATAGTCCTATAACTATTAAAGAAATTGAATCTGTAATTAAAATCCTTCTGAAGAATAAATCTCCAGGTCCAGATAGTTTTCCTAGTATATTCTACCAAACATTTAAAGAAGAAATAATTCCAATATCACACCAAGTCCTTCAGAAAATAGAATAGGAGGGAATACGCCTCAACTTGTTTTATAAGGCCAATATTACCCCAATATCAAAACCAAATAAAGTATAAAAAAGAAAACTACAGACCAATATATTCCTCATGAACACAGATGCAAAAATCCTTAACAAAATACTAGTAAAAAGAATCCAGTTATATATAAAAAAGAATATACCATTGACAAGCGAGGTTTATTCCAGGAATGCAAGGCCGGTTCAATATTCAAAAATCAATCAGAATGCAAGACCGGTTCAATATTCAAAAATCAATCAATGTAATCCAATATATTAACAGTATAAAGAAGAAAAAGACACATGATCATATCAATTGACAATTGTGAAAATTCAACATCCATTCATGTCAAAAATTCTCAGCAAATTACAAAGAGCCCGGAATGTTCCTCTCAACACTCCTATTCAGCATTATACTGCAAGTCTTAGCCAGTGTAATAAGGCAAGAAAAAGAAACAAAAGGCAAACAAATTGGAAAGAAAGAAAGAAAACTCTCTATTTGCAGATGACATAATTGTGAATGTAGAAAATCTCAAGGAATCTACAAAACAGAACAAAAACTCATAGAGCTAATAAGTAAAATCAGCAAGGGTACAGGATATAAGATCTACACACAAAAATCAACCATATTTCTATACACTGACAATGTATCATTTGAAACAATTTTTAAAAAAATATTTACAATAGGGGCTGGCCGGTGGCGCAGCAGTTAAGTTCACATGTTCCGTTTCGGCGGCCTGGGATGCACCAGTTCGGATGCCGGGTGCACACATGGCATTGCCTGTCAAGCCATGCTGTGGCAGGCATCCCACATATAAAGTCGAGGAAGATGGGCACAGATGTTAGCTCAGGGCCAGTCTTCCTCAGCAAAAAGAGGAGGATGGACAGCAGATGTTAGCTCAAAGCTACTCTTCCAAAAAAAATAAATATTTACAATAGCTCCAAAAAATTAAGTACAGGTAAATCTAGTAAAATATGGACAGTAACAGTATGCTGAAAACTACAAAATGCTGATAAAAGAAGTCAAATAACTAAATAAATGGAGAGATTCTGTATTCATGGATTGAAAGCAAATTCTTCTCTGGTTGATCAGTAGATTTAACACAATTCCAATCAAATTCCAGCAGGATTTTTTTCTAGATGTACACAAGCTGATTTTAAAAATTCGTATAGAAAGGCAAAGCAGCTAGCTAAAACAATTGTGAAACAGAAAGACAGTGTTAAAGGAATTACACTACTCAATTTGAAAACTTGCAATAAAGTTATAGCAATTATTTTTTTAAATCATACTTTAATTATTAGTTTTATTATCAATTTTCTGACTTTATCAAAATTAAAACATTTTTCTACAAAAGAAACTATAAAGAGCATGAAAAAATAAAAGCTACAGACTAAGAAATAATATTTTCAAATCACGTATCCAACAAAAGGTTTGTATCCAGAATATATAAAAAACTGTTAAAACTCAACTGTAAGAAAACAATCCAATTTTTTAAAAAATGGGTAAAAGACTTAAAAAGCCACTTCAATAAACAGGATATAGAGACAGCAAATAAGCACATGAAAAGGTGTTTGTTATCAATACCAATTATGGGAGTGCAAATGAAAACCATGATGAGATACCACTGCATACCTATTAGAACGGCACAAATAAAAAATACTGCTTATACCAAGTGCTTTCGAGGATGCGGAGCAACTGCAACTCTTAGACATTGCTGGTAGGAACGAAAATAATACAACCACTCGGGAAAACAGTTTGACAGTTTCTTATAGACTTAAACACACACTCGCCATATGGCCAGCATTGCTGCTACTAAGCATCTACCTTCAGAGGGTTCAGCAAACTACAGCCCTCGAAGCCGAATTCAGGAGTGGCCCAAATTCAGCCAGGTTCATTTGGTTTTGTATTGGTTATGCCTGCTTTCTGCTATGCCTGCTTCTGCGCCAACAGCTTTCTGCTGTAACAGCAGAGTTGAATAGTTGCAACAGAGATTGTTAGCCTGCAGAGGCGAAAAAATTTACAATCTGGCCCTTGACAGAAAAAGTTTGCCAACATTTGCCCTGGAGAAAAGAAAACTTAGGTTGACACAAAAACCTGTATACAAATGTTTATAGCAGTTCTATGCATTTGGAACAAACCTAAATGTCTGTCCTTCGACAGGTGAATGCATAAACAAACTGTGGTACATCTGTACAATGGTATACTACTCAACAATAAATAGGAGCAAACTATCGATACGCACTGTAGTTGGATTCACCACGAAGCCACACAAGAAAATGTTCCGGAAGACCCCAGGATAACTCCTATTTATAACAATCCATCTCATAATTTACATCCACCTGGAGGTGTGTAATTGCTACAGGCAAGTCATCTGAAGTCCATTCCCATTTGTGTCCATCCTTCCGGTTTCTCAAAATGTTCTGTCAACACTGACAAAAAGCACAGTAGCGTAAGGCTCCAGCTTGAAAAGGAACAGGAAGACACCAGCCTGCTCTAGGAAACCAGACCTGCCATTAATTAGCTGTGTGTTCTTGGCAAGTCACTCAACCTCTCGATGCCTCAGTTCCCTCATCCATAAAGGAAGACCCCCATTAAACTTTATATTCCCTTCCAGCTCAAACTGAGCTCATGTTATTATCCATTAACTCATTAATCAAAATGTCTAGGAACCACATTTGTTAAGCATTAAAAAGAAAACTGATGAAGAAGAAGCATTTATGCCCAAAAGAAAGTCATAAAAGAAATAGTCTCAGCTTTTTAATGAAATTTAAACAGGAAAGCTCTTAGTTTCCCCCAGCATGCCTCACCTCTCAAAACCAGCTAGAATCTACTGGTCCTGAATGTCCTACCAACCTCTAAAATCACCTCTGGAGGATTCTCGTCAGCCATTCCAGAGCACTCACGTACAGTGGGGATTACGTTTAGACCCTCATTCTGTCCGGACTGTTCATCAGGCAGTCAAGTTCAATGTAATTGTGGAAACTGTAGACTGACTAGGTCTCCTGGCACAACTGATAGAGGGATGTATGTTCTCTGTACCCCACAGATAGTAAGAAAATAGCCAACAGATCAAAAATATATCACCCACCACCAGTTTTGAGTATTTAGAAAACCTAGCTGAAGAGTAGAGAAGACACAAATTAAGGACATGAAGAACCAGGGTCCAGCTGGTAACGACAACAAATTACTGTATTTACGTTTCTATTTGAATTGTATGCTCAAAGACGTAAAAGGAAAAGACAACAACCCTACACAAACTTCTAACTAGTCAATCTGCGTTAGCGTTGTTGCTTCTAATTATAGCAGGCTCTCTGAAATGGGGAGCATGATTCATGGTGCTAAGAACTTGCTTCCTGCCAAGAGTATTAAATCGTAATATTTCTTCTATTCTTTTAGAGCTTGCTAATACGGGACGGAAATGATTCACTTTAACCTGCAGTAAACACTTCCTTCAGGGTACTACAGTTGATGGCTCACGGCTAAAAACTTCCTCGGTGCTGAAGAGTCATTTCAACTCTAAGGAATCATGATATATCCATTTATTTGTAGTAGGATAAAATGAAATAGAAAAAAAGAACTGAATGTCAGAACTCCAGAGACATAATTCTCTGACATATGATACATCAAAAGAAAAGTTTAACACAGTGAATCTGTCAAAGTAAAAAAGTTTGTGCAACAAAATAATAGGCATAAAGGTTGAGGAAAATATTTACAGGAAATATATCACCAAGTGATCTCTATAACACATAAAATCCTCAAACTCATAAAAAATCAAAGCTTCAAGAGACGTGAGCCAAATATACATGCACAATTCACAGAAAAGGAAATAAACACTTGAAATGTTCAATCTCAACTAATAATCAAACAAAACTTGAGGGATCCTCATGCTCAGTTGAACACACATTCGCTCCCCCCTCCACCCCCTCATACCCCAGGGCTCATAACCAATACTAGTGACCAAGACACCCTCAAAGTGCTAGTGGCACTGGAAATGTTGACAATCCCTTTTGGAAACAATAGTGCAATGTAACCCATGGAGGCATTCTCTATAGTAGAGAAAAGGTGGAATTTAGGAGCATAACAATTGGGTAACGTTTAGGTGCTTTATTGGCTGAAAGATGTCAATCTTAAATAATAAGTGAAACAGAAACATGGCTAAATGTTTATAACGATTAAACACTTGCAAGTACACCAAAATTACATTAAAATATGGATGCATATTTTAATAACCAAAAAATTTGAAACCATTTAAATGTCACCAGTATTGGAATGGGTAAAATAACATAAAGTATTTCTATAGGACACTATGCAGCCATGATTAAGAATGTGGTAGGTCTCCATGTTCTGGCATGCAAAAAGGTCCATGAAATAATATTGAGAGGAAAAAAAGGACAGTGTAGGGCCATATGCACAGTATGATCATATTTTTGTGTAAAAAAAAAGGCTATATTACATTGTATATGGTTTACTATGTATATGTACATGCATAAAAAATTGGAATTATATATTTCAAATCATTAACACTTAAAAAGTATGCTTGGAAACTCTACTTTTTAAATTTATTCCCTTCTCTATCATATATATTTTTAACAACCTGAAGTACTTTACATTTAAAAAAATCAATCATTTGTATATTCAAATATCAAACTGAAACAAGCAAAAGATTAAAATAATAATGTTGAAGCAGTGAAATTAGAGATGATATAAATCAAGCTTCAAAGGTTTATTTCTAAGTAAAAGTTTGTTTTAGAAACAAGTAGCTATAACAGGTAGAAATGAGAATCAATACTTTATTGCCACCTTTCATCACTGGCAGGCTGGACATAGCTCTCCACTTGCAGATTCTCGTAGACTTCAGGAAGTTTCTATGGTGTGTGAGTAAAAGCCTGTGAGGACACAAGGCAACACCTCCAAAAGATAAGCAGAAAGAAATCAGCTATGAAAAAATTCAGTAACGGTCACTGTTCCAACTTAACAGCTCTAAGGTCACAAAAATCTAGTTTTCAATTCAGGATTCTATTTGCTTTGGAGACAAAAAGCAACATGGAAGGCGTTTGTGTAGTTTTGCTTAAATGATAAGTTCTCCCACCAGTACTAGACAGAAAGGTAGTCAATGTGTAAATCTGAAAAATTATATATTTTTAATGAGTTTTTTGAACAAATATCTCAGCCTTCTTCTGAGTATTGACATGAGCAAAACAACTGTCATGCCAACAGAGGAAAAGTAGAATGCATATTCCAAAGTTGAAGATAACATAAAAATCACATGTTTTGGGGAAGCTCTGCCGTGCAAAAGAACTCAAAATACTTCAAAAAAAATGAAGACGACAGGCTTTGAAGTCTGAGAGTCCAAGAAGATGATCACAGTTCCCTGCCTCCCGCCAGACTGAGCACAGACCCTGTAGTGACCTCTCAGACTGGCACAGGGTGACTCTGAAGCACCTCTGGCCGTGCCACCATGCAAGTCACTCCAAGAGCAGGTAGGACAGGCGTGGAGCTCACTTACTCCTCCATGGGGATGCACCATCTCCTGAGGGCATGTTAGCTTCTTCCCTCCACAGATATTTGCCCGGTACCTTCTATTTTGAGGATGCCTGGGGAGAGAGGAAGACAAGTCCCTGCCACTGTTCTCAGGGAGCTTACAGTCAAGCAAAGAGAAGCAAATCATTAAAAAGTCAAAAAAGACAATGTTAAGTTTACGAAGAAAACAAAACAGGGTGATTTGATCAACTAATACGGGCGAGGGGGGTGGTGGCTACTTTAGATGGGGGTCCAGGAAGCCCTCTCTGCAGAGGAGAAGTGAGCCGGGACTGAATGAGGGATCTCAGCGCGTTGGAGGACCATGGAAGGTGGCTGCAGCCGGAGGTGAATGAGGGGAATAATTCCTATGAAGTCTGAAGGGTAGGCAGGGGTCAGACTGCTCAGGACCCGGAAGCCATGGGGAAGAGTTGAGATTTTCACTCAAAAGCAATGGAGAACCGCTGGAAGATTTTAAAATACGAGAGAGGGAAGATTTAGTTTATAATTCCAACAAGATGATCCATCTATCTGGTATGGAGGGGGAGAGGTAAGCCAGCTTGGAAGGGACTAGAAGCAGGGCTTGTAGGAAACCACAGGAATGATGCAGGCAGGAGATGACCATGGCCCAAGGCAGCAGAGATGAAGAAGGATGGGCAGATTAAGGACAGATTTTGGACATTAGTAACACAGCCGGCATTTGAAAGTCAGCCACCTGAGGTCCACCGTGGGGCCAGTCCATGGCAGAGAGAAGCAAGACAAACCAAGCCAGTAAACAACTCCAAATCAGACCCTCATTAGGCTCTGCACTTTAAACAGCTGAGCAAGGTGGTCACATGCATGCGCAGTGGTACTGCTAAAGACTTCCAAAACAATTGTCCAGTGACAGAGAGAGAGAGAGACAAGTAGTATTTTCCTGACAATTTGGAAATGAAAGGAGACCCCGGGAAGAAGAACTTTCACATTACAACTGCTTCGCTTTCACCATGTATTTTTTCACGGGAGAACTTATTTCACTTGAGTGGCAAATGAAATCTGCAGCCATATTCATGTTCCAAAACAATGGCTCCAGACTGCAGCACAGCATTGCTCCTAAGTATTCCTTTACAACAGGACCAGACGAAGCTCATGCAACGCATCTGAAGACTTGAACTTTATGGCTCCTTAATTTTTCAGGTGCAACGCAGCAACATTTGTTAAGTTTCAAGAGGCTTATGATGATCTCAGGGAGCCATTCACAATATAGAACCCCTTTAAATTCTATAGAATAAAGACCCATTTAACTTTTTCATTCAGACATTAAGCAAATGTATGCACAGCTCACACACTTACTCTTGAAAAAACATTTTGCCAATGCAAGATTAGGAGCCCAAAGGCTCTGCATATTTTCTGGAGAATTATGTGATTTTTAAAAGGGTTGTTTTTTTTTTTTAATGGAGTCAGCATTGGAAATAAAATTTTACACAGTCTTTCAAGGAAGCGTTCGTGGGTTTATTACTTTTCATTCATTTAATTTCCACCCTTGGAACCAATGTGCAATCATACTATATCGTTTCTCCTTCCTTAAGATGGACGTTTGAACTGGCTAGAGCATGATCTCTTCATACATAAAGATGTAAGGAACGGACGAAAAGGATATATGCCAAACTCATAAAAGTGGATATCTTTAGACACAGTGGAGGCAAGGCCAGAATGGCGACATTGAACAAAACAACCTGAGCTTTATCTGTAATGCTCTGTTCATAAAATAATTTTTCATATAATCTCAATTTCTGTACACATTCGGAAAAAAGCCTAGCTGTAAATATGACTAGAAGGTTACTAGTGATTCATTCTGGGATTTGAGAGGTGAGTAGTTACTATTCTCCCCTTTATGTTTATCTGCTAGGAAAGAAGAAAAGAAGGGAGAAAGGGCATAATTTATTTGTTTTAATCTCTGGGCATCACTGACCTGAAATCTACCAGTACATCTGAAACTTATCAGATCGTGGGCTTCAAAGGAGGGAGGGAGAGCAAGGAGGTTTCCAAGACCTTTGAAAACACTTTATACCTAATACCCAAGTTACAGTTTCTCTGTGCCATGCCTGGTAAACTTGGGGCTGTCTGCCCAGCTGACAAAACCTCCCTTTCTCTGGGAACCAGCACGCACAAACCCACTCCACTGGGTGTCCAGTGGTGAAGGTATCTTCCTGGCCACCACTGACAACAATGGCTTGAACCAGGTGCCCACTGCAGCCAGACTCTGGCCCAGAAATCCTGAACTGGGTCTGTGGGACTGTTCCGTCTCTTTGTGTGACCAACGCTCTCTTGCAGGCACCCATACTTCACCCTGTGGCCTGGAAAGTGAAGGAAGCCCAGCTGCAGAAAAAGAAGAATGAAACAGAATCAGAGAGAGGCACAGAGGCAGGAGATGATAGCTGGAGTCCTAGTGGCTTTCTAGGGCCTGAAAGGCTCTAGGGTCCATGCCCTGAGCTCCAGATCCCCTTCCTGAGGAATAAGCCTTATAACTAAGCCCTGATTTTGGCTTCAGCCAGCTCAGGCTGGTTTCTATTACTTAGAAATTTGTCAGTCCTAATATTTCAAAGCCTGCTAGGTGGCCCCCAAGGTTTTTGGTGCAGTTAGTGAGACAAACATACAGAAGAGAATTCAGCAGAGGTCCCAGGAGCTCATCAAATTCAAAATTCCTCGTTAACTTCTTGCGCCTTTCTAAAAACTCAAAGATAATAGACCCTTGCGGGAGGCCCCAGCTTCGGCTATTTGGACTGGATAAATCTGGGGAGTGACATCTTAGAAGCTATGCTCAAGTGCTCTAAATAGCAGCACCACAGGTTCCTCTCTGCCTGGGTGTCCCTGCTACAGGCTGAACCTGAAGCATCATCAGGAGGACTGCATTGATCTTCCTGATGTCGGGCACGGACACTGGATGCCCTGCACACACCCTCCCGCATCTTCCTACATCCTCCTTCCACCCTGCAAAGCAGGAATGGTCTCCATCCCACAGGTGAGGTGGAGGAGATGCTCTGACATTAGGCAACATGCCCAGGCTGCCCAGCTAGTAGGTGGCAAACCAAGACTCTCAAAATCTGATTCCTGCCCATTCTACCATACCTGCTCCTTCTCAGATCCTCCAGAAGCTAACAATGAAGAATTCTTGCCTCCACAACTCCTCAAGGCCACTCTGACAGTTGAGCACCCAACTTGGCCAATCTGTTGACGCTTATAACCCTACAGGTACAGTCCAGTCTGAAGGACCCAATAATGTCATCTCCCCCATTTTTGTTCCATGGCTCTCCTCTCCTCCCACCTGCATCATGGCATTTTCATCAAGACCACATGCCCCTTTCCTCCTTCATAAATTCTAGGTCTGGATTTCTCAGACCAGCTTTCCTTGTGAACAGCAAAGACAGGCTTTCATCATGGCTAATGCATATTGGTTCTTGTTACCACTTTATATCCTCATGGAAAAATTAATAAGAGGCAACACCAGATGCCCATAGCTTTGACTACCCTTTTCCCAGTCACTAACTTAGTGGACAGTTTCCAATTACAGGCTGAGCTATGTGAACTCACTGTCAACTTCAGCATCCGTCAGAATCACCTGGAAGTCTTGCTGAAACATAAGATTGGTGGCCCCACCCCTAGAGTTACTGATTTTATCGGTCTGGGGTGGGGTCTAAGAATTTACATTTCTAACAAGTTGCCAGGTGTGGTAGGCTGAATAATGGCCCCCCAAAGACATCCAGGTCCTAACTCTGGAACTTGTAAATGTTACCGTATACGGCAAAAGGGACTTTGTAGATGTGGTTCACTTAAGGATCTTGAGGGGGGAGATTATTCTGGATTGTCTGCTGGGGAGTAAATATAATCTCAAGGGTCCTTACAACAGGCAAGCAGAGAAAGGTTTGATGACAGAAGAGAAGAAGGCAATGTGACAATGAGGACAATGGAGTAATGTGGCCACAAGCCACAGAATGGTGGCAGCCACCAGAAGTTGAAAGAGGCAAGAATGGATTCTCCACTGGAGCTTCCAGAAGGAACCAGGCCTGCTGATACCTTGATTGTAGCACCATAAGACTCAGCTCAGCCTCCTGGCCTCCAAAACTGTAAGGGAATACATCTCTATTGTGTTAAGCCACAAAACTGTGGTAGCTTGTAAACAGACACAGGAAACTAATACAGCAGATGATACTGATACTGCTGGTTGGGGTCCATACTTTGAGAAGCCTGCACTCCATCTATCCCTGGACTGACCTAATGCCACCTGGAGGATCAGGGTCTGTGGCAACAGTCCCCTGGAAGATCTGATGACGATTCTGAACAGCGTACTTCAAGGTGAGTACACACCACACTCACCTTCTCCCTTCTCTTTAACTCATACCGCGGGAAAGAGCACAGCCAAGTGGGTACAGGGCTGAGTTCAAAACCTGGCCCTGCTGCCCACTGACCCTGTGGCCTAGCCAGTCTCTTAACCTCTCCTTGCCCCAATTTCTGCATCTGTAATTCAGGGATACCACCACCAGCCTCAAAGCACTATCAAGAGCATTAAATGAGGGCCGGCCCGGTGGCGCAGCAGTTAAGCGTGCACATTCCGCTTTGGCGGCCCAGGGTTCACTGGTTTGGATCCCAGATGCGGACATGGCACCGCTTGGCAAGCCATGCTGTGATAGACGTCCCACATATAAAGTGGAGGAAGATGGGTACAGATGTTAGCTCAGGGCCAGTCTTCCTCAGCAAAAAGAGGAGGACTGGCAGCGGTTAGCTCAGGGCTAATCTTCCTCAAAATAAAAAGAGTATTAAATGAGATGATGTGTGTAAACTCTGCCTGGCTCATAGAAAGCACTCACCAAACACCTGCTACTATCATTATTTTTGTGACTTGAAACTGCTTTGAAAGTAGCTGAATGCATATGCCTGACTATGATCAACAGAAGCCAATGATGTGTGTTTACTGATACAAATTAGTAAGTTGCTCCTTGTGAGATATGATCAGATTATCTATAAATTATCAGAAATAGTAACAAAAAAATAGTAAGAAGTTTTTGAAAAAATCAGATCCTCTACCCTGTCCATCCAACTCCTCCCTCACTGGGCCCCTGCCAGCCTCTCCAGCCTAATTTCTCACACTCACCCTCACCCACACAGGCCATCTACTCCAAACTCACTACTTCAAAAGCCACTCTTGCTTCCACCTCCACATATGCCTCTCCCTCTGCCTTGAAAGCCTTCCCCGGTCCCCATCTTCTCCACCTGTAGCACAGCCATGACAGGCTCAACTTCTGCAGGGAGGACCCCTCCGTGTTCCTGCCCAGGGCTGGTCTAAGCCTGGCTCTCCCTGTTCTGGAACAGGTGAAAATACAACTTGGGAGTTTCACTGTCCAGATGGGAGACTTTCACTTATGGCTAAGAACAGGGACTCTGGAGTCAGTCTGCCTGGGTTCAAAACCCCGTTCCACCACATCCTCATTTTATGACACTGGGCAATTTACTCCAGTTGCTAATCTACAAAAAAGAGATTACAATAGTATCTGCCTACCATATAAGGATTTTATATGGATTAAATGAGATAACCCACATAGCAAGCCATGTCTAGCATACAGTAAGTGTCTAGTAAATGTAAATTATTACCAGAACTTGCAAAATTTGAGTGTTCCCCTTCAGAGGTGTCATCTTAGGAGGCTGTCTTCTTTTCTATCAAAGCTTCCTCTCCTCAGAAAATGACTGAAGCCCCTCTGTGATACTGTGCCTTTCAGAACCACTGTATGAGCCACACTAGAAAAATCCATTCATCATATACGATGGCCCCTTGTTTACCTGGCAGGAGTATGACCTCGTGCTTGAACATCCTTATTCACCAGACTTGGTTCAAAGGGTAATGATACCCAAATCAAACTCAAACCCAAGGAAGTGCTCCTTCTGAGAATAATCAAAATTAATATTGTGGCAGAGGCTGCTGGTTATCCTCCATATTTATTCCCTCCTTTTCCTATAGTAATGGAACTCCAGCTTTTAGCTAGGCATGTGGTATCAAGAAGAAAGACTTTATTTCCAGTCCTACTTATAGCTAGGGATGGCCATGTGAGGAAGTCCTGGCTAGTGAGATCTGAGTGTGGACTGCATCTTCCAGGTGTTTCCCCTACAGAGAAAGGGCAAGCTTTCTCCTACCCCATTTCCCCTCACTGATTGGCATGTGGACATGGTGGACGTGGAATGTGGAATGTGGAAACCTCTTCTAACCATGTGGATGTGATCAACATTGTAGAGAAAACAGAGCAAAAAGGAAGCAAACAGCGTCTCTGATCTTATGAAGCCATCATGGCAGCCTCGGACTGCTTATGCCCAGGCTATATGTTTAAGCCACAACTATTTGGAGTCTATTAGAGCAGCTGAACCTATATTCTAACTAACTCAAACATGTAACAGCTTCTGAAGGTATCTGCAAAAGATAAGTTTAAAATATATTTTAAGCAAAGATAATACTCTATAAAGTTCCCCAAAGTGATTACTTGGAAAGGAACACTCGTTCAGCTAGAGCATTAGAGTGTTACTTGTTTAATGAGTCACACGGTGTACAGTTAATCACTACATCTCCTGAGATGGTAGCAAAACCAATCTAATGGTCCAAAAGCCACCAACATCACCCAAACGCATCCAGTGACATTTACAATGTTTTCTTCTAACAAGTTTTTTGAACCACACAGTTGGAACAATATGGATCATTCTAACGGACAAAGCTCTGGACCAGCTGCTGGGAGATCTAGGCTGTGGACCAGCCCTGCCAAGGGCAGGAAGACCTGCTGGGCCTCACTTTCCACATCTGTGAAACACCAAGGCTAAGACCCCCACTCAGAGGGGCCAGAGACCAAAACTCTACAACCAAAGAAAGAAATGGCCCCAAAGCAGCAACAGGAAGGAGAAACAAAACTACTAATGACAGAAAATGAAACAACTGAACCCAAAAGAATAGCCCATCAAAAGTATAAGCGACTGCCACATTACCACTCATCCCCAGTCGGCACACAACCCTCTCCTGGAATAAGCCGAGAGTTTCCATCTGTGTTAACTACAGGCCGCGTCTTCCTCTCACCTAGGCAACCAGGAGGGGAGGAGACGGTGGGGATGGAGTCTATAGAGTCCCATCTCACGGTCATGGGCATTAACATTCTTCCAAATACTCAGACCCCAAATTCAAGTCCCCAAAACCCAGATAACAGGTCTTCACTTTTCTTTTTTTTTTTTGTCTTTTCTACCATTTCTGGTTCCTCTTTCACTAGGTTTAAGAAGACAGAGGTTGTAAAAATGGGCCTTCTGTTGCCCTTTCTCCTCTTCATGCCATAAAGTGGGCTTACACATGGTAAGTACACAGTAAATTTATTTTAAACAAATGACTGATCCCTTAAGAACCCAACCACAAAATAACCTACAAAGGTGTTATTTGATGATGAAGTGTAGACATCATTTTGCTTTGGAGGCAAGATGAGCCCATGTCTGTTTTACACCTGGGAGGCCAAAATCCAGCACCTGTGGCCATTTCTCCACTTCAGTTACTAAACTACAACATTTCCTAAAGGAACTCTCACACTGAGAGATGCACCACTTCACAGTCTCCAGCATGTGCTACATGAAAGACGACCAAGGAGTGAATCAAACACGAGGCCAGGGAGCCCGTGGCCACTTCCTAACCATGGATGGCAGCATCCTGTGAGAGCAGAGCCTCCAGTTCCTCCCCCTCACTTCTGAAGAACAGGAGGAGGGGGTGAATGAAAAGTCTTTTGATCACTTCCAGGATATGCCATCACTATAAAGACCAAAAGTCCCTCCACAAAGCTAATACTAACCCCTTTGGATGCCCGTTCACGTGTTCCTGAGATGCTGCTTCTTCCCTTCGGAAAGTCCCTCCTATCTTGGTGGATGGCCTACCAAGACTCTCGGGGTTAAGTTCTATCCTCCAGTCTCATGGAAAAGAAAAATCAGAGTCAAGAGCCTTGGCCACGTCCATGTCCTTTTCTTTTGCTTTCACTTCCAGTCATCTCCAGATGGAAAAAATAAACCAGATCCCTAACGAAGATTCTCTAACACCCCAGTCCCAAAGCTCATCGGCTGTAACAGATCAGCTTCCAGTGAAAGTCCCCATCCCAGTGTGGCAGATTGCATTTTACAAAGATGGCTACACTGATGTCTTTCCTATCCCATGTTGTGCATCTCACAATGTGACACTGACACTCGTCATTGAGAGGCAGGTCTATGGTCCCTCTCCTTGAACCTGGGCAGAACTTTGGAACTTCTTCAACCAAGAGAATGCAGCAAAAGTGACAACTTCTGGAGCGAGGTCTTACAAGGCAAATCAGCTTCCACCCACTTCTCTCTTGGGACATGTCCCCTCTGAGCCCTGAGGCAACATGGGAGAAGTCCAGTGACGCTGATGCCACCATGCTGGAGAGATGACATGGACAGACTACATAGGGAAGGAGAGAGATGTTCAAGGAGCCCCACCTTCTTCAGCCCCCAGCTGTTCAAGGGTTCCCTGACCAGGTCCCAGACATGGGAATAAAGAAGGCTTTGAGATGACCCGAACCACAGCCATTGTCTACCTGTAACCTCACCGGGGACCCTGGGCCAGAACCACATGGCTGAGCTGCTCCCAAATTCCTGACCCAAAGAAACCATGAGATAATAAGGATTACTGTTGGTTTTAAGCTACTACGTTTTGAAGCAGCCATAGTGACTGGAACACAGGATCTGCAGTAGACGTGACCCCTTCTCCCAAGACAAGGTTCAGAACGTCTTGTCCATGTTTAATTTCACAACACAACCTCCTAGTGGGATAAATGGCACTTTTTTTTTTTATAAGAGTTTAAATTTTCACTTCAAGATGTTGAGAATTTCACAATGCCTCTTTCAAGTTTACTTGAGAGACCTTGAAGCATCTCAAACTTGAATTAGGCAATCCCCATAGCCAGAAGTATATGACCCTCCAGTGCTTCCCAAGGGCAGACCCAGAGCAGGGGGCCGGCAAAGCTGGGCAAAATCTTGGCCTCCCCACTCCCTCCTGCGTGTTCTTGCCTTTATACCCTCCTTCCTCCACTGCGACAGCCACACCGACAGAGCAGGCCTCTGGAAACCAAGAATCAGGCTCGCTTATTAATAAAGAATGACAAAATAGGACTGATGACATCCGTCGAATTGGCTGGAGGGTTGCTAGAATCCAGCGGCTGTGGGAAACAGCAGCAAACAACACATAAAGGGAAGAAAGGTTTATTATGAGCTAAGCAAGAGCTGGGAAGAAAGGACAGGGGCATGTCACGGGAGTCGGGAACTTCCATTTCAGAAAACCAAAGCCCTTTTAACTGAGTTTAAGCTGGAATCTGAGATCAACTGCTCCCCATTTGTAACTGGAAACCTTTCCATAAAGAGCCAATTACTTGACATTAAAGTCCCCGATTTTAAAGGACTTTGAAACTAACACAATGTAAGTGCTTGAATAAACAAAATATCTGTTGGTGATATTCTGGCTCATTTCTTTTCTTTCAAGCGCTGAGCCCTTCTTCCTAATAGATGAGGCATCTGCACATGAATCTAGGAACTCAGTCCCCATCCTGTGAAAGGCCCACCCTCTGCACACCACACAGTTTGCAAAGGCTTCCCTCTGGAGATGCTTCCATCCTCCTGTCAAGCCACGTCTGCAGCCCGCTGGGTGGGATTGCGTCCCCTGTCCTTCCTCACCAGCAGTTAGCTGGCTCTCCACAAAGCTAATAGCGAATAATGCAAAGACTGGCCCAGGACCCATAGCGCTAAGGTTCCCAAAGACTGAGTCCTGCCTGCGTTTCAGAATCCTCACTACTAGCAAAGCCAATTCAGTGGGCCCAAAGATACTAAGCTGATTCTCAGGAGCACTGACACCCCTCTGAGGCCAGGCCAAGCTGCTCCATCAGAGAGGAGACCCATCCCTTTCTGATTCCTGGTCCTTGCAAGTCTCTAGGATCCATCATTACTACTTCTTCCCAAACTATTTTGGATCCAGCCACAGATGCCCAAGGAGCTGCACGCCCTCTCCCGTGTCTGGCATCTATCTCTCCAGCCTGGCTATCCAGGAACACCGACCTCCCTGAGTTAAAACCTTAAACCAACTACTCTGCCTGTGGCTGGTGACAGAGACTCCCCTCCCTTGTCCTGCAGACCCCAGGGATGCCACTGTTCTCCACTCCTTGCTGACACTGCCCTGCCCACCCTCTCCTGAGGTCCTTCTCTTCCCAACACTGGCCATAAACCAGAAACACTGTTGTTACTTTCCTCTATGCAGCCCACTCAGCTCCCACCTCCTTGGAGAGACAGTATGGCAGAGTGGAAGGAACACAGGAACTGAGTTGAAAACATGAATACAGGCTGAGCCCCACCACGGATGGACCTAACACAGGCTTTAAGAGCCACACCCAGCGGTTAAGTTCGCGCGCTCCGCTGCAGGCGGCCCAGTGTTTCGTTGGTTCGAATCCTGGGCGCGGACATGACACTGCTCATCAAACCACGCTGAGGCAGCGTCCCACATGCCACAACTAGCAGGACCCACAACAAAGAAGATACAACTATGTACCGGGGGGCTTTGGGAAGAAAAAGGAAAAAATAAAATCTTTAAAAAAAAAAAAAAAAAAGAGCCACACCCAACTGTCTGGGTTCAAAGTCTAGCTCCACCCCTCACTAGCCATGTGACTTAGGGCGAGTGAGTCAACCTCTCTGGCCCTTGGCTGCCTCACCTGCACAATGGGATAATAAAAGAAACTGCCTTATAAGGCTATTGTGAAGATGAATTAAGCTAATAAATGAAAAGAGCTCAGAACCTAGACTGACATGGGAAATGCTCAATAAGTTATCTATAATTATCATCATTATTCTCATATGTCAGTTACAGTTCATCCTCCACCACCCTTCACAAGTTGACGTAAGGATAAAATGGGATTCGGTTTGTGAAAATGCCCTGTAAATTATAAAAGTACAAAAAATTTAAATATAGAAGTATAATTCATGAATATCTATACCTCTGTATTTTAGAAATCTCTATGCCTGTATATTGTACTGTACTACTCTCTCTGCCTAGACAGTCAGCCCTCCATACCTGCGGGTTCCCCATAACTTGAAACAACCAGGGATTGTGTACTATGTCTGGAGGGCCAATTAAGGGCCTTGAGCATCTGCAGATTTGGGTATCTGGAAGAGGTCCTAGAACCAATCCCCCAATGATACCAAGAGACAACTGTACATTATACTGTACTACTCACTTCCATTTGGACTATATGAATATGCGTATGACTACAGACTAAGGAATAGACGATATGAATATGTACAAAACTGGATTGATCACCTCCCTCCCACCCCACAATGACTCCTAAAGCTGATCATCATCCTCTATTCCCTAAATCCAATAATAGATCCTTCAACTATCCAGAACTCTGGCAAATTATCCTCCACCCTCCCCAATTATAAAGTCATTCAAGTCCTGCCAGTTCCATCTCACCTACCCTAGATTTGTACTGCTGCTGTGTTCCGTCATCTGCCCCAACTTCATTCTCCCTGACTCCCATTACTGTGGGGACCTCCTAAGGATGTCTCTGCCTCTACTTGTATACTCCAGACCCCACCTGGGGTCAGTTTTCCAAGGTGTAAATTTAATCATGTCATTTCCCTAATTAAAGTCCTTCAAGGTCCCATCAACCACAGTTGTGGCACTGAACTTTGGCTTCACAAACCCCACTGAAAATCTGATGAACATCATGGACCCTCTGCACAGGAAAATGCACAATGCCTAAAATTTCACATATAAGGTTAGGTGGTACAAGGAACCCCTGGCGTCCTTCCACTGACCTAGGATAAGAGGCCCTAATCCACAAGGTGAAGTCCCATTTCATAAGCTCACACAAACCCTTGTTGATCTGCCTCTAATTTACCCTCCCCCTTCACCTCTAGCTGCCTCTCATCTTGTACCCAAAGCTCAGCCACTGGGAATCACCCACAGATGCTTCAGTATCTCACGTTCTTTCATGAGTCCCCATCTTCATTCAAGGCTATAATCCATGACCCCCTGAAAAGCATACAAATGTGCCATTCATTTTTGTATCCCTGGGACCTAGTGTTCAGACATGAAAGCAGATTAAACAAAACACACAGTGTACTATCAGCTGGCAGTTTGTCTAAAATTATGTGCTAGACAGAATAATGCCCCCTCAAGATATCCATGTCCTAATCCCCAGAACCTATGAATATGTTACCATAATGGGAAAAGGGATTTTGCAGATGTGGTTAAATTAAGGATCTTGAGATGCGGAAATTATCCTGGATAATCAAGGTGGGCCCAACACAATCATGAGAGTCTTTATAAGAAAAACAGAGGTAGGAGAGTTAAAGAAAGGGATGTGACGAAGGACGCAGAGGTCGGAGTGATGTGATAGCTGGATGGATGGAGGCTACAAGCCCAGAAATACAGGCAGCCTCTAAAAACTGGGAAAAGCAAGAAAACAGACTCTCCCTAGAGTTATCAGAAGGAACACAGCCCTGCCGACAACTTGATTTTAGCCCACTGAGACTGACTTTGGACTTCCAACTTCCAGAACTGTAACATAATAACTGTGTGGTTTTTATGCCACTACGTTTGTGGTCATTTGTTACTGCAGCAATAGGAAACCAATACAAATTACTATACAGAACTGTATTGTTGTATAGTCTCATTACACAACTGTCTGCAATTCTAAAACTGTGATATCCTAAGCATCCATCAGCAGGGGACTGGTTAAATATATAATGGTCCATACATACAATGAAGTACCTCATGCCCATTAGGAAGGAAAAGGTTGCTATTTCTCTTTTGCTCATTTATATGCAAAAACAAACACAATTCTGTCAAGGGTATAAATTCTTCTATTTAGGGGTATACTTTCTGCACATAAATCAGATCACACTACACCCATGACTCTCTAACCTACCTTTCTCAATTAATACATTACACTACAGATATCATTCCATTAACACAAAAGTACCTCTCGCTCATCTGAGGGCAGGATTAAGATCAACCCTCACTTTCTATGCACTAATTTTATAATATGTACTATCAAAAAGAAATACAGGAATACATTTCCATTGGCGGGAAACACTCATTCTCAGGAAAGTTTCACGTCAAAATTTCATTTTGATCGTCACACACAAAAAAAGTCAGACAAAATATTAGTAAAACTTAATGAAATACATCATCCTGCTACTCTTATTAATATAAAATAACCAGTGAAAGAAATCTGAACCATGTAGGCATGAGGGGAATAATATCTGGGTTTAAAGATATTGATATAGAGCCATATGTATCACCTGAGCTTTTCCCAATCCCTCTATTATTTCCACAGTTTCCAGGGTGGCCGGCTGTCTAATTACTCATCTCACTGAGAGATGTTGACAAACTAACACATGGGAACAGCAGTAAGATACGTAGCACTGATTTCTCAAGGGACCAATATGCATAGTTCATAATGGGAAGGCTATGAATAATTCAGATACTTCCTGTCTGAAAAAAATGACTTTTAGCTATCTAAGCCTAAATCAGACTGAATTAATTAAAGAAGATGAATAAGAAGGAAAGTGGATTCTCTTCCTTAGCTTCGCCAGTCACAACTGCAAATTTCATCTAAAGTTCACAATAGGGCAGCCTCTAAGTGAGAGGACAGCACTAATTAACAAGTCTGGTCTCAGGACTTAGGAATCAAATCGGTTCTTCTTTCTCAAAAGCAAAGAGGCTGTGCAGAAGCAATCACTGATGATTAGCAGACATTCCACAGAGCACAGCTCCCAAAAAAGAGAAGACCCTTCAGGTTAGCCCCGAAATCCTACAGAAATACGTCAGTCAGATGTTTTCTGTCAGAAGGAACGTGAGACCCTAGCAGAGTGCCACAGAATTGATCCTCCTGACCCCCTCCGCACCCTCCCATCCCCTCATCAACACAGTTTTCCTAAACACAGCTGGTAGTTCAATTGCCAGGAGGAAAGCTGACCTTTCAGGACGCAAGGTACAATGAAGTGGGGCCAGAGGTGTGATGGTAAAACTTTAACTGGCTCTCCAGGAGGGATAAAAAGCCCTGATGTGCAGCATTTGCCGATTTCCACGGTGTACATACACCCACCGTTGCCAATTTCAAGCTACCAACTTGATGTCACCAGTTTACAGAAATCCTGAAAATTTAACGAGCAGCTCTCATAAGCCAGCCGACTCCACTGACTAGCCCTCCATCCGTGCCCCCCAAAAAATAAAAAGTAACCTCTCATCCAGATGCCTGAATCTCCATTCATCCCTATGCATAAAGCATTGTTTCTTTGTGTTCTGTCTTTAAAGGACGCATCCTTCAGAGAGGTTATATATTCACTGCATTGTTTAGTACTGCAGTGGACATACATATATTCATATTTTTGCAAAGCTTTATTAAGGCATAATTTTCATATTTTTTTCAAAGCTTTTGAGACACATAATTGACTGATTTAAGGTGTACAATGCAATCGTTTTTAGTATATTCAGAGTTGTACAACTATACCACATTTAATTAGAACACTGTCGTCACCCCAAAAAGAAACTCTTGACCTTTTGTCAAGAAAGAAAGAAAGTCACCTCTCACTTCCCCCCAACCCTCTCGGTCCTAGGCAACCATTCATCTAACCTTCTGACTCTACACATTTGCCTATTCTGGATAGTTCACATACATGGAATCATATAATAGCATACATATATTTTTAAATATAAAAACATTTGAGATAAAGAGACTATAATGAATTGCTGTTGTTATGAGGCAGTGCTAAATGGAAAAATTAACCACTGTCATGTTATCTTGTAGAACCAACTGATAAAACACCACAAATAGGATAGGAAAACATCCAGGAGAGTCTGCCACATCTCTGTTTTCTGTCTGCCATTTTTCTTCTCCAGTTCTCTGAAGAAGGCATTTTAACCAGACACAGCCGCCAAGGAGAAAGAGATGTAAATACCATTAAAATGTCCACATGCCATTAGTGTAACTTGTGAGGCTCCAAAATCAAAGTAGGCCAGCTTCTGGTGACCCTGCTCTTCTATCTTCCTCCCACAGGCATCATGGCTTTGACCATGCAGAGAGAATGACAGCTTTGAAGATGTTCCAGGATCCTCACATCAGGACAAGGCTGCAGAAGAGTGAGGCCCCGCTGGACTGCCACCATGGGGCTATTTTTAAAAGCATCTCCCAAGGTCAGCAACTGATCTTGCCATGCCCCTCCCTCAGAACAGAAACCCACTCCTTGTGAGAGAACACTATAGACAAAAAGCTTACTGCACGATCCACGCAGGAAAAGCCATGGGGAAGACAGAAAATAAAGGTTCAAAAGTAGCCTTTTGAAGCAAAGAAACCACCAGATTTCAGTATCTTTTTTTAAAAAAAAACCATACCATGTAATACTTTTATAAACAAAAGAAAAAACTACACCTCTCGAGGTGGGGAGATAGTTTCAATCTCTGAAAGGTCTTTTTATAATAAACTCACCCAAAACCAGCAAAATACAAAACTGTATCTATAATATGACCACAGCTATATGTTTCTTAAGAATAGATGAAGATAGGGATGAACAAAAACATTAAAATGGCCATCCTTGGAATATAGGAGAGTGGAAGATTATTTTACAATCTTTTTCAAAATGATGTGTTACTTTTGTAATATTATTTTGTAATAAATACCTAAGCAATGTTTATCTTTTTAACTAAATGCACTCATGTGTAATCCATTCACATGGAAATGAACAGCAGTTCTTCCAATATCACCGGATATATCGGAATAAAAGGAGGAGGAGGATACATCGGAAGGAGGTCATTATCCTCCATGTAGTTTAACAGGAAGGGGAGAGCTCCAGCCATGAAAAGCTCCACCACCGTCCAGGAAACTCACTTGCAGCCAAACCAGGAAAGCAAATGAGGGCCAGAGCTGCCCCAACAGAACTGCAGTTTCTTTCCTCTCTCAGGAAAGCAAATTGATCCTAGCTAATTAATTCTGCTGTTTCACTTCCAGAATGCACCTTTTCTAGAACTGCCCTGGGCTATGTAAAATCATCTTTAACACACCACTCCTTCCCCAGTCCACTAGCAAACACCCATGGGCAAAGAGAACTGTGCAGAGACTCTGGGGAGCTCTGAGGTTTCACGTGTAAGGGCCACACAGAGCGGAGAGGAATCTCACTGTTCTAGAATCTAGGCAGAGGTCAGTTGAGACTCAAAGTCAAAATGGTAGCAAAAGGTATGCCCTGCCTCATTCTCCTGCCTACTCAAGATAGCACATGAATTTGTTATCTCAGACTTTATTGGTTACAAATGGTTCCTGAGAAGCAAAAAAGGAGAACGTTTTTGACTTTTTAAGTAACATGGCATTGTGAGGAACATCTAGATCCTTCTCTCTGGAATGAGCTCCTATGGGAAAAGATGGTGGCATCTCTATCTTACTCAGCTTTTCCTTCATGTTACCCAGTGGGAGAGAGGCTGACAGGCATCGAGGTTAGGGCAGCAGCTCTGGGGCATTCAGACCTGGGTTCAAATCCAGCCACTGCCACTCACAAGCTATGTCATCCTGGGAAGTTCTTTCTCTTCCCAGAACCAGTAAAACTAGAGCCACAGCAGGCACCCAGGGCTGCAAGTCCCAAAAGCAATCACAAGCCCTGGCACATTCACATTAGGCAATCCAGTGGTAGCCATTTTGGATAAGTTATTATTTTTCCCAGCACAAAGCAGGTGATCAATAAACGTCGGCTGAATAAATTAATCCTTTCAAGTTATCGGTTTTTAATTGCTTTAAAATGAATTTTTATTGAGCTGTTTTGTTCTGCTCTAACTTCAAGTAGATAAGCCACATTTTAATGAGGCTACTGTATTTGAGAACAACTGTTACTGCTATTGCTGAAATGTCAGTCTTTCACCAAGTAAAAAACCTTTCCAAGATCTATCTATGTACATGAAAATAATGGATTTGTACACAGAGGTGACAATCAACATATTTAACAACTATCAGAGCTCTGGCCCCATCAGCCATAAGGGGCAGCATCTGCTCCTGGGCTCAGGACAGGCATTAGCTGTCAGCTGCTGGCCAGTGGGTGTGTCCAGAGGCTCCCAGGAGCAGGGTAGATGCAGGATGGAGGTAGGGGGCTTGGGGCTTGGGGCAGTGGCTAATTACCAAGCAGTGTTTTAACAACCATCAGAGCCATCTTGGTATGTACCCACTGGCCATCAGTCTGACGGTTAGTGTATACAACTACACATGTATGTCGAGCCTCATTTGTTGGTTCCCTTGACTTTAGGATAAATTCAACCATTTTAGGTTATACATCATAACATTAGAAGAGATTTTCTCCTCTTAGGGCAAGATTGGCATTTCAAGCAGGTGACAATTCTGTGCCATCGCCCCCACCTACCCCGCCTACTTCACTCATTTTCATACCTGCCTGGCCCCTGTGAGAACTTACATTTAGAAAGAAGAATTTCACCCAAGCGATGGGAGTGAGCAACAGATTGTTCTGGGTTGGAAGGAAGGGCAGAAGGTGAGGAACTGCAGACTGATTCTGGAACTTACCAAGGTTTTCTAAGGCATTTTATTTGATTCATACACTAATCTTGGAAAGGACCTCTGGTGAGGATCATTATCCCCATTCCACAAATGATCAAAGAGGCTCAGAGAGACTCAATGTCTTGCACAAGGTCACAGAGCTGGTAAGTGGTGCCCTGCCTAGAAGCAAGCTTCCTGACTCCCAGATGCTCGTCCCCAGCTCCTTCCACCACACCACACCTGAGTGATGCCCCAGGGAGGGCTCACCCACTGGGTCCTCACTCACCCTGCCCAGCTATTCACTGATCACAGCCTTCTCTAACCACATCAGATTCCCAGCTCCCCTTACCACTTCACCCTACACCTGCCAGAAGAAACCTATTTTAACTCACTCCTTAAACACTAATTCCTACAAAAATACAAAGGAACTAAAGAAAGCCACAAAATAGGCACAAAAACAATACCTCAGGTTACATGGCCCTGTGCCATAGGGCATGATGGCTAGAAAAGGGAGGCTGCTGAGGCAAAACCCTGACTATTTAGAAGTCTCTTAACCACGAAAAGGCTTGCATAAGAAAAGTTTTTCTACGTAACGTTTTGGAGAAAAAAATTTTAAATGAGGCTTTAAAAGAATTTCAAATCATTTTCTAAATAATTCATTACTGTTTTCTTTTCATGGAATTTTCATTTTAAATGGGTGTTTATCCTCAAGGGATAGATAAAAGGATGAAAAAAAGAATAAACCAAAGAAAGGATTTAACACACAAAGAAGAAACCTATAGAAACTAGACTTTAAAGTCACTGGTCAAATTTAGCCAAACGTCTGCCTCCCACAAACCTTTCGCTTTCTCATTAACTAAATCACCAAGACTTAAAATTCCCCTCCACTGTTGTATTCCCAAAGGCTCATTATGGACCGAATAACAGTGCGTGATTTCCATCAGTCCTTCCAACAGCCAGTTGGTGGGCTGGGCAGTTACCTACTTGCTGTCTATTTCAAAAGAATGGGGACCCCCGTCCCTGCCCAGACAGTCAGAGAAGGTTTCGGGCAGGCAGGGCTTATCATCAGTGCATGTAGAGGAAGGATGACCCTCACCCTGGAGCCAGAGGGCCGGGGATTGGAGCCCAGCTCCACCACGTGTGGGCTGTAGGACCTTGGGGGCACTGTTAACCTTTCTATGCTTCCATTTCTTGAGTTGTGAGGATTACACAGAAACATGTGAAGGGCTTAGGAGATGGCCTTATAAGTGCTCAATAAAGATTAGCTTTATAATTATTACCACTACAACGCCTGTGGACTATTTGAATAAAAAACAGTTGAATAGGGCACATTTGATAATCTGAGATGGAAACTGAACAGTAAATATATGCCTTCACCCAGGGTTATAGCTACATAGATCAACCGTCTAAGATTCCTGGGAGGTGTAAGAGTGCCTGGACAGCCACCATAACTTCCTAAGTCATCCTCTTCTCTCCATCCAGTTCCCATGACACTCGTATTGAAGCCCCTCCTCTCTCGCCCAAGTGTCTGCCACAGCCAGCTAGGGGGGTGCCCTACTCCGTCCCCCACAGGCTGCATGGCAATCTCTGACATACACAGCGGGTCGTGCCATACTCTCATCTGACCTTTGGCGACCCCGCTCAGTACTAGATAGAGCCTCAGCTCCACGCCAGGCAGACTGGCCCTGCATCCTCTGGCCTCCGACCTCCTCCAGCTTAGCTTCTTGCAACTCCTCTCACACAAGCCCCATCCCTGTGCTCTTGCCAAATTGATCTAACCATCTGCAATTCCCCAAAGGCATGAGGCTTTTGGGGAACTCTGCCTCCCCATCCCACAACACACACACATACATTCACACACACACACACACACACACACACGCTCTTTCTCTCAAACATGTATACAAGAACCCATCGGGAAGTCCCACTATTCAGCTTCCACAACTGGAAGCATGCCCTCTCTTAGCAGAGCATCACCCACAGTGCACAGTTTACTCTCGGTTTACAAGTCATCCCTGCCTGCCTTCCCCACAGCAACAACCTGATGTCCAGCACGCAGATACCTCAGTCAGGGTCTGCAGAATGGACAGATGGATGGGTCACCAATAAGCACCTTTTTCCTTTAGGAACAAAACAGCCTGATGTCCTCATATTACCAATTTAGTTTTCATATGCCCAAAAGCACCCTCATAGTAGGCGTATTTTCGTAAGTGTAAATTTAGAACCCAAATATAAAGGAAACTTTTAAAAACTGGTGGTCTATGGGACAGGAACACACATTACACAGGGCAAACAAGCTTACTTCATCAAATACTTATTTAAGAGATGTTTCAGAAAACAGATACAGAATCTGCATGCAATTAACCCAAAGGATGCCACTCAGCCTTGCAACTTTTCTCAACCAGTGTTCCTCATCTGACCCACAGGCCACAGAAAACGATGGCAGGAGTTTTCTCAGTTCTCTCATTCATAGTGCATGGCCACTACTCTTCTAAAGGCATGCATGGGACAGAAGTTAATTCACTGCATACAACACTTTCTCATTAGAACTTAATTCTCTTGCAGAGCCTATGTTGAGGAAGGCTGGGGGAGGGGACTTTCTCACTTTCATCTTTATTCGCTTTCTTCTATCACTTCACAAAGCTGAAAGCTGCCCTTCTTGTTTGCAGAGGCCAAGAACATGCACCAGGTCATGCTCAGCTTATTTTGGGGGGTCAAAGCCATGTCTCAGTCAGCTGACCATTTTGTGGCCCAGCATCGTCCAGTAAAACTGCAGTAAACTGAGGGGAACGGTGTCCAGCCCTGCAGGAGAGGCTTATGGGAAGAAAATCAGTGAGCAATGGGCCCAAGTCCCTAGAACCACAGGCTGTTAGAGCTGGAGGAGCCTCGAGAGCTCTTCACTCTCATACCCTACAAAAGAACACGGGAGCCAAGGCTGCAGGAACTGCAATGACTTCCAGAGTCCTAAAGCTGGACCTCACATCCCCTGACTTCCAGTTCAGTACTCTTTCCACTGCACTCAATGCCTTAATTTAAAACCAAATAGATCTAAGCTATAAACAACGAGAACAACTTTTCTGATAAACAACAGGAGCAATCACAAAGTCTGCATCACTTATGCTAGAACCTAAATTTCTGCTTCTTAAAGGTTCTACAGCTCTACTAATTAAATCTGTAATAGTCATGCTCATTTCTGGACACACGGAATGGCAGGCAGCAGGTCTTATTCATTCCTGTGTCCCCAGCATAGCCCCTGGATTAACGGCAGGTGTTTGGTAGACAGAGGGAGAGGGGGTAGAGGAAGTTTGTTAGATTTTGCTATGAAAACAAATATGGCCAGCAGCAGGTAAAAGGACAATGAGGGCACCAGAATGACTTGCTTCAGCAATTCCCTAAACTTGACGTGTCAACACTAAGATCATCGCCACTGGGAAACACAGGAGAAACACTTTTAGAACACTATGCCTCAGCTTCTAGTGGTCTCTGAAGGGTACAACTTAACTCATGGCAAATTCAAAGCATTATAACAGGCAATTTATTAACAGTAACAGAGATAATCAGTGCCATTTATTTGTGCTATAATGACCTAAGCAGTGGCATGCATTGGCTCCAATACTTGTCACAACCCTGGGGTACGTACTACTATCTTGCTTTAAAGATGAGGAAAGCAGACCTACAGAAAGGTTCAGTAAGTTCTCCAAGGTCACAAAGAGAACAAGCAGCACTTGTTCTGTGCCTTATGATATACACCCCCATTCATTCATTCCCTTAACACACGTTGGACTGAGCAACCTCTATCTGCTAGTACCTGAAAAGACTTGTCAATCACAAACCTTAGCAAGGTTATAGACACATCCAACTACCACCCACAAGGCAAAATGAAATGAGCGCCAACTAAAATCATAAGCAGCGGCACTGTAGGAGCATGAAGAGGGGAACTGTAGTAATACATTCTGACAATGAGAATACGCAAAGGCTCAGCAGGGCCTTGAAGAAGCGAAAAAGTGTCTCAAGGCCAGGACAACGAGAAGGGCATTTTCTCCCAAGGGAAGCTCATGAACATGGGGCACCCTTGGGGTCGAGCAATCAGCTGATAAGGCTGGACTCCACAGGTGCCAAACAAAAGGGGACAAGAACAAGACAGTGCCCTACAACCCCAGTGTTCTGGAAACACAGATACACCATAAGAGCAGAATGAATTAGCTCCCAAGAACAAGATCCACACAAAATATGGCATGCCAACAATGTCCACTCTCCCCAACCTAACTCGGAATCTTCATGTCCTCACCTCGCTGATGTCATAACTAAAATAAAACAGGAACTGCTTCTCCAGACCTTCCTTTGGGTGCTGAGCTGACAAAGTCATTGGCTAAAGGTGTGCCCACTCAGGGGTCAAACACAGCATCATGTGCAAAGATCCGGGCTGAGTCAGTTCCTGAAGCCAGTTGTCACATCTTAGAGACGTCTGACTCTCAAAGATTAGCTGTGTCCAAAATTCCCATTTAATTGCCCTAGAATCCCACTGTAAACCTACCACTCAGGACTCCTCCTCTACATAAGTCATCAAAACATCCTAAACGACATATGAATTTCTAACTCAGGAAGATCTATGAGTAGGTAGAAACAAAAGATCAACAAGCTAATCAGCAACTAGAAGTTTTTATCATGAACAATTTTGGGGGAGTAATTTTGTTCTTTGCTAAAAATAGCAATTCAGAATGCTAGGAATATCAAATTATGAAAATGAATTATTTATGAGTAATAAAGCATACTTTAGCTTCATGTTACACCTATTTAAGTTATAAAGTAAGAAATTTTCCAGAAAAGTCACTGTAAGGTTCAGCAGTAGCTTAATTAGATCTGGAGCCTCCCTACCACAGCCCCACTCTCCCACCCCTCCATCAGCACTTCATGCAATCACTATAGAACTACTATAAAAGGAACATGGTGGAAGGAAATACAGCCAAAACAAGGAAAGGATTCTCTGCCTACAACTCAATCACATAACCATTAAGTCCATTTTCTGAAACTACCACCTTATCGATTCTTGAACATGATCATACTCTCCATTACCTACTCAGGGATGGCAAATAGGCTTTAGAATCATTTGGACTTTTTCATTACAAGAGATGGAAAATCCAACCCAAATTGGCCTAAGCAAAAAGGAAATGTACTGAGTCATGTCACAAAAATAAAGTTAGAGCAAGGTGAGCTTTAGGTATGGCTTGATCCAAGACTCTACCATCCTGTGTACCCATCTGTCCTGATTATAGAAATGGCTGCCACAGGTCCTAGTGTCATGCCCAGAATCAACCCAGGGAACAGAGGGGTCCAGAGAGACCTGCTCCAGGGCTGGACAAAGAGCAGTGGGGAGAACGTTTACAATTCATCTTTCCCTGGTACCTATGAATGAGGTAAGCCGGACAGATGCAGTCAGCAAAACTAGACAGACAGATGCAAAACTAACAGCTTGAGCTTTTGTGACAAAATATGATGGATTCCTAAATTTCAACAGTCAAATGTACCATAAAGTTACTACACGTGGGCTTTACTTCAAATGAATGCCCAAGCAAGTATAGGCCCCCCTCAAAATGTGGTTTCTCCAAAGAACCACATATAAAGCTCAAAAATATAGTTCACCTTGCCCCCTTACTTTCACATAAACTGAATATCTACCGATTTATCAAACTTTCGCTACATCAGCAATTCATAAAAAAGAAAAGTCACTAATTAAAGTTGAAGGACGGATTTAATTCATCACAGGAAAAACCACTGAATTCTTCAGAGCCTTGAGCAAACTATGAGAAATCCCAACCCTTCCCTCTGACCTCAGCTCAGAACAATTAAAAACTTTATGACCTTGGCTCTCTTTACACTGCTGTTCTCCAGGCTAACTCATTAGACCTCACACAATCAAAATTGTGGCTGTTCCCATCAGTGGCAAGACTAATACTAGCAAAATGCAAATACCGATGAAATCCAAATACACTACTAAAATAGAGAGCGGGCCCTAATAAAGACTCTGAGACAACTCACTCGTTAATTTATTCAACAAACCTTGACTGCCCATCTACCTGCTCCAGGTAGGCAGCTCTCCAGGTGCTGGTGACATAAAACATAAGAGAACAGGTGCCTGCTCTGGAGGCGTTGACAGTGTGGTGGGGCAGGGGGACACTCTGACAACCAAGGGAGAGACATTAGGGCAGCGGTCCATACAAAGGGTGGTGAGGGCCCAGAGCTGGGGTGAGGCTTTGGGGAGAGCAGAGGAGCAACTGAAATGCCTGGTGAGTTTCAAGAACAGTCAGAGCAAAGCCCCCTCCTCATCCTTCCACTGCCAGCCTCCTGCAGAGAAGCCCCTGAGTCAGCTCCTTCATTCCGTGCACTGAGCGGGGCAGCCGCCGCCTCCCCGGAGCAGGCCACAACCAAGATGCTAGGTCTGTCTAGTTTAGGCACCAAATGTAAAGAAGGCATTGTGGCTGCACCAAAGCCCCATTCTCCGATCTGGGCTTATCAGCAATACAGTTGATATTTTGCTCTCTGTCTGTTTGACTTCTCTCTATCCTTCTCTCAACTGACTCTGAACTTGGGAGGAGAAAATGGATATTATTCATTAGATCTCAAAAAACTCTAACAATGCATGTGCGTGTGCACATGCACACACACAGACACACTCTTTGTATAACCCAAGTTTCTCCAACAGACAGCACTGTGCTGGCAGCCCCTCCCCTTCTCCAATGCCCACTCCCATCTCTTGGCAGCCTACCTTCTGAGCTTACCACTATGACATGACGTTCTCTGCAAGCTCACTAGTGACTTCCTGAACACCAAATCCAATGGGCAGTATCCTCAACCTTGACCTTGGGCAGCAAATAACACTGCTGAAGACACCTTACTTCTTCAAGTGTGTGTTTATTTGGCTCTGTATCCTGTACAATTCTCGTTCCCTGTGGTAGGCTGAAAAATGCTGCTCTAAAACATATCCACATTCTAACACCTGGAACCCGTGAATGTTACCTTATACAGAAAAAAGGAGGCAGTTTTTTGCAGATGTGATTAAGTTAAGAACCTTAGATGGGGAGATTATCCTGAATTTTCCAGATGGGCCATAAATGCCATCACAAGCATCCTTATAAGAGAGAGGCCGAGGGTGACCTGACACACACAGAGGAGAAGGCGATAGGAAGGTGGGTCAGAGAGAGAAGTGAAGATGCCGGCCTTGAAGACTGGAGTGAGGTGACCCAAGCCAGGGAATGCCGGCAGCCACCAGAAACTGGAAGAGTCAACAAACAGATTCTTCCCTAGAGCCTCTGAGGGAGCACGGCCCTGCCAATCATTCATTTCTGCCCAGTGATACTGACTTTGGACTTCTGGCCTCCAGAACTGTGAGGGTGTACATTTCTGCTGTTTTAATCCCCCCAGACTGTGGTAATTTGTTACAGCAGCCACAGGAAAGTAACACATTCCACTCCAGCTTTTCTGACCTCTGAGTCTTCTACTAGCTCCTTCTTGTCTTCTTCTCACAAAAGGAGGTATTCTCCAAATTCTGTCCTCTGCCCTATCCCCCCCTTTCTTAGTTAGCTCAGGCTGCCATAACAAAATACCACAAAATACCAGATTGCGTGGCTTAAACAACAAGTATTTATTTCTCACAATTCTGGAGACTGGAAGTCCAAGATCAAGGCGCCAGCATGGTTGGGTTCTGGTGAAGGCCCTCGCTTTGGGCTGCAGCCACCTTCTTGTGTCTTCCCATGGTCTTTCCTCAGCAGGTGAGGGGACAGAGAGAGAGAACAGGTTCTCTAGTGCCTCTTCCTCTTCTTATAAGGGCACTAATCCCATCACAAGGGCCCACCCTCATGACTTCATCTAAACCAAACCACCTCCCAAAGGCCCCATCTCCAGATGCCATCATATTGGGGTTAGAGCTTCAACATATGAATTTTAGGGGACACAATTCAGCCCTTAGAACCTCCTCTTTCATCATGATCCTAGGCTGTTTTACCCACCCCACTTCCCCAAGGGTGAAACACTCCCAAAGTCCATCTCTCTGTCTGCACTTATCTCACTCACTAAGGCCAGGTTTCCAAATGACCACCAGCTGTTTCCTTCTCCAAGTCTCACCAGGACCTAAACTCAGTATCAGCAAACTGAAGCCATCTCCTGCCTCCCCTTAGCCTCAGCCTCATCACTGCCACCAGAACCATCTTTTTTTCTCTCATCCCTTATTTCTGTTAGAGATTCTGCCATTCCTCCTGTTCTCCAAGCTCTGGAACTCTTTTTACTCTTTCACCCAAAAACCTTGAGCATCAGCAGGTGCTGGTATGAGCCCCGCCCGAAGAGCATAAAAAAATAATTTTTAATTGTTTTAAAATGTCAACAATTTTAGGTGACCATAAAGTGAACCAGAGCCTACAGCATGATGAAGCTTCTAAAACTAAAGCAAACTTTACCTGCATTCATATGAATTAGGGTGAATTTCACATCTTTGGAGGTAACTGCTGATAACTATTCCCCATTGACGACGTAACTTAAAGGACAGTCTTTGCCTATGGGCATCACTTTAAACAGGATACCTCTAAGTCCAGACAACGCTGGCCAAGATAGTGGGTTCCAAAAACCATCTCACAGAGGAAAAGCTGAAGAATATAGGATGTTCAGTCTCTAGAAGAGGTGACGAGATGACAGGACAGCTCACACTGAAGACTCGCCTTGTGGACAATGGAGATTCGTCCTGTGGTTGACAGCACAGACTCTACAGTCAAGTTGACAAGGATGTGAACAGTCTCCATCTCTTATTAGCTATGGGACCTCAGGAAAGTTCCATCACTTCTCTGAGACTTAAAATTCATATCTACAAAGTCAGGACGATAACGCCACCTCAGAGCATTGTTGTGAGAAGTAACTGTGATCATGTAAGCAAAGCACTTAGCACAGAGCCCAGTATATATGTGCTTGATAAATGTTAGCTAAGAAAATAATAAATAGGAAGCAATAGCTAGAAAAAGGTAAATTTCAGCTGACTATTAAAAAAAACTTTCTAAAATTAAGATTGGTCAACATAAACTGCACTCACTAAAATACTAGAATTCCAACACCAGATGTATTCAAACAAAGGCTAGAGGACCATTAGAATTCACCTAAAGAGAATAAAGAATCTCTAATGATGGCAATTTAGACGTGGCGGTATCTAGAAAGAAAGAATCTTCTCAATGCCTTATAGCACTGGCAATATCAGAGAATTGAAGGACTAGTGTTGTTAGCATGGTGACTTTATCACTTAAAGGTAATGAGATTTACTTGCAACTAAGAACTTATTCTTATTTTACCAAAAGAAAGTCGCATCTGTCTCTGCTTAGAACAAAAAGTAGCCATCTTTTGTAATTGAAAAACCATTCCCTAAGAATGCTCTCTTTTTGGGACATGTAAAGTTCACGCTCCTGCTTTCAGGAGACTGGTACATCAATCACTCTATGATAAACATCTATTCAGTTCTGATACCTTATCTCCTCGTTCACACCAAAGAATAACCTGGGATTAGATCCAAACTCTCACAAAAATGACTACATTTACACATTACTCTTTTTCAAAACAACAGCAAGATGTACTTCATCGAAGGAACAAAGTTTGCTTGTCGTCTAAAAATGCTACAGGGGCCAGCCCCGTGGCCCAGTGGTTAAGTTCGCACACTCCACTTCAGCAGCCCAGGGTTTCAGCAGTTCACATCCTGGGTATGGACATGGCACCGCTCATCAAGCCATGCTGAGGCAGTGTCCCACATAGCACAAATAGAAGGATCTGCAGCTAGAATAACAACTATGTACTGGGAGGCTTTGGGGAGGAGGAGAAGAAGAAGAAGAAAAAAAAAAGATCGGCAACAGATGTTAGCTCAGGTGTGAATGTTTAAAATAAATAAATAATAAATAATAAAAATGCTACAATGTTTCCAAATGCAATTAACAGTCATGCCAGAAATCCCCCTGGATAAATAAAGATTAAAAAAAAGGTACTAAAACACAAACTGCAAAGTTTTCTGGAAAGATAGAAAGAGTGATGAATAGTTTTTATTTTAATCTCCCTGAATTCCCCTAAAAAGCATCGGAGAATCTAGGATAGAAAACCCAGAAACTCAAACATGTACAACAAAATCAAGTGAAAGGTACTGCCAAAAAACATACAATATGAACACTGACAGCTTCAAGACTCTCATACCAGCAGAAATGATCAGGACGAGGCAGAGAGAAGGAAGGAAGAACCCCCAAATCAACAGATAATTATAGGAATCAATCTGAGAGAGGCAGCCAAAACAGAGAAAGCTTCACAAGCTCCAATTTGCAGGCAAGTACACAGGAACAACAGTAAAGTCTGACGGTGCTGAAGTCGACTGTGTGTTGTGAACTAAGTCGTCAAACAGGGCAAAGCTCCACACGGAGAAGAATTTATAAGCAGAATCCACACTGAACAGACCAGACAACTGGGACAAAGGAAAGCTCAATCCTAAAGAAAAATGGAGAATAGGAGCAAAACCAAAGATAAGGAGGCAGATACAAAGAAGGAGGCCATGTTTCTTTAACCACTTTGTGAAAAGAAGAGAGAAGAAAGAGTTCTACAATCATCATACTCAAAAAGCTAACCAGACTTACCTTCCTCATAAAAGTAGAGGGAGACTCGTTTCACTTAAACATGAGTAACAGAAAAAGACTGCACTCAAATATTATACAATTAAACCAAAAAATGAGAAGCAGAAAAATGTCCCTTCATAGGATGAGCACACACCAGGAAAACATGCTCACTAAACTGATGCAAACTCTAACATAGCATCTTAAAACAAGCAAAAAGAAAGAAAGAAAATGATACGTGTACGGAAAATATACATAAATCAGAATTTAAAACTTCAGAAACATGGGACTGGAGAAATGAAACATTAAAAAAAACATAAAATAAAACTCAGAAAAGGCTTAAAACCAAAAGAAAATTTTTATTTTAGCAATGAAGAGGAAACTAGAAGGAACACAAGAGCAAAAAGATAGTAATACCTGTAAAGACCTAAAGATGAAAAGGAGGAAAATCTTTAAACTCAAAAAAAATGAAAGATAAGGATGTGAGGAAAATTAACAGATATAGATGATAGGTAAGGAAGATCCAACATACATATATCAGAAATTCCTAAGGTGGAAAACCCAAGAAAACCAAAGCAATAGAACAGAACAAACACTAAAAGCTATAATACAGTTGTCCCTGAGGATCAGCAGGGGACTGTTTCCAGGACCCACACGGATACCAAAATCCATGGATGATCAAGTCCCTTAGTCAGTCCTCGGTATCCATGGATGCAGAACCTACAGATATGGAGGGCTGACCACACGTCTGAGAAAAATTTTCTGAAATAGAAAGACATGAAACTATACCTCATACCTGGGAAAAGTTGACTCAGAATAGCCATCACCAAGACATAGTTTGGTAAAACTCTTGGACATTAAAAAAATAGTAACTATTTGGGCATCCAAGAAAAAGATCAAATAGCTTTTAAGAGAAAGAAAATCAGATTGTCATCAAACATTGACAGCAGTGCTTTATGCCATGAGGCAATGGCATAAAATATTTAAGATATTTGGGGGAAAAAATGTGAACCAAGGATTGTATATTCAGTCAAAATGACCTTCAAGTACAAAGGGCAGAGAAACAATTATAAACATGTAAAAGCTCAAGAAGTGTTGTTCCCATGAAGTCTCCCTGAGGAATCTAGTGGAGAAAGAGCTGAAAGGAAGCATCAGAATCAAGATTGGCAGTGACTATTAAAAATCTATTAAAGGGGCTGACCCCATGTAAGTTCAGCATGTTCTGCTTCCGCAGCCCAGGTTCACGGATTCGGATCCTGGGTGTGGAATGACATCACTTGTCAGCATGCTGTGGCGGTGACTCACATACAAAATAGAGGAAGACAGGCACTGATGTTAGCTCAGGGCTAATCTTCATCAAGCAAAAAAAATAGAAGAAGATTGGCAGCAGATATTAGCTCAGGGCAAATCTGCCTCAGCAAAAAAAAATATAATATATATATAACCTGCAGAACCAAGACTAAATGACAGCTATAAGGAACACAGTAGAGTACATAATGTCTATATGATCTGACAATGTAGATGCTCTACTATTTTAAAGGGTAAGAAGCACTAGAGGGAGTATATGAACAGAAGAATATGTTCACTGATTGCCTTATGGGGATAGGTTGTGAGTAAAAGGATGTTACTTCAAATTAGATGCTGTAGGAAACAGGAAAGGAAAGTTTACTAACTCACAGTAAGGAACCAATAATAGACAAAAGCCAAAAAAAACCTGGGGGGAGGACAAATGGTATCATATAAAGGAATAGATAAAACAATAACCATTCATCTGACCATTATCTTATTCATCCTCTTGCTTTGTTGTCTCACTTGAGATTATTCTGTGAGGTATTCAAGCATACAATGAACTACAGAAAAATAAAAGGACCAACACCAGTATATTCTCCACCCAGTTTTGACAAATCCAAACACTTTATGTATTTGCTCCAGAATTGTTTTGTTTTGTTTTGTTACAAACATTACAGTTATGGCTGAAGCCTTCTACATAGCCTTCATTGGCTCCTTGTCTCCGCCCCCCACCATTCTGAGTTTAGCTTATTGTCCCCATGCTTGTTGTTATACTCTACTTAGAAATCTCCAGGCAATATACTGTACTAGTTAAGATTATATAATTGGTAGGGTCTTATAACTTTTTTATTCCTCAGCATTGTTTTTTCAGATCCATCCAAGTTAGAGGTTCTAACTCAGCAGTTCTCAAGACAGTAGTACTGCACCCTGGAGGGCATGTTGGAAATTCGTAGGGTTGTCATTGTTACAACTTTGGACTGGGGAGATGACAGTATTTAGCTGGTGGGAGACAGCCAGCGATCTTAATACCCTAAAATATTCAAGGGAGTCCTCCACTATGAAGAATTTCCTTTTGCCCCATAGGACTTCCCGATAACCCAGAAGATACTCATTTATGTGAAAAATTATCTGAGTCTAGAACTCAACTCTATTTTACCTATCCAGGAGAGTTTGTTTTGATTTGTTTTGCATAGTTTTAAATGTACACTGATTTTTTTTCAGTAATGGAACTACCATGTAAATCAAGAAAAGAGTCTGGTTTTATTCAGACCTTTATAAAAAGTTATAAACCGATTCAAAAACTGAGCAACTCCACTCAAGGTATTCAAGACACAATACAAAACACTTGTAGTAATTTGTTCTTATAGCTGTCGCATTTATGACGATTCTATATATGCATACCAATACCCATTTAGTCCTATTTCAAAATATCATATAAAGGAAAAATGTCAAGAATACAGTATGACTATTTTCTTACCTCGCTTAGATCCCAAATTATTCATTATATGCAGGTGTAAGCAACTACTTAGTTCTGTCTGTTAACACATCACACCAAGCATACATATATTCAAATATATACTGTTTTCTTCAAAATTACTTTCCTTTTATTTCTCCATCATATAGCATCTAGCATATATGTAACACTATTTTTGTAAAAGGTGTGTATAGATAGAAATTTAAGATAGTAAAATGGGTATGATAAAATATTGGTTATAAAAAAGATACACTGGGTCTGATAAAGCTGAAAACTGCTGCTACATATAGATCCACAGTATTCAGACTCTACAGTTTGCTTATCGAATCTCCTGTTAATGGACATCTGTCTCCCTCCCAGTTTTTTGCTGTTACAAACAAAGGTGCTATGAATAGTCTATGTATCTCCTTAAACACATATAAAAGTAGCATGCTTTGTAAATATCTTCTCCCACTCAGGGGCTTGTCTTTTTTTAAACCATTTTTTATTATGCCCAAAGTTTTTATTCTGCTTGTAGTTAAATGTACTGATGTTTATTTTATCAATGTTAAATTTATTAACATTTCTAATTGTTGTAGTTAAATTTATTGATGTTTGTGCTTTCTGTGTCTTAAATTTAAAAAGTTCCAGGTTATATTCTCGTATATTCATTTAAAAGTTTTAAATTCTTGCTTTTCAGGTTTAGCTTCTTAACTCACTTGGAATTTATATTTGTGTATGTTAGGAGGTAGAGATTTATTTTCATTTTTTCTATGCAGACAGACAATTGTTCCAGTATCATTATTTCCCTCCCTGATGGGTGATGCTGCCTTTCTCATATATCAAATTTCCTTATATGTGTAGTCCTATTCCTCAATTCCCTGTTCAACCTCCCTGATCCATTCGTCCCTAAAAATATCACAATTCCAACTTCTCTAGTTTTAAAAGTTTTGACAAGTGTATGCATGCACGTTGTTCTTCAAAACCATCTTGACTATTCTAAGCCCTTTATTCCTCCACATAAGTTTTAGTTTACCAATTTTATTCTTTAAAAAAACTATTGGAATTCTAAGTAAAATTGCACGTATTCAGGTTAATCTATGGAGAATTAGCATCTTTATTACATTGTCTTCCCAATCATGAACACAGGATTTCTCCCTTCATTCAGATTTTATGCATCTTAATAACATTATATTTTTGTCATGAAGGAATTGTGCGTATATTAGATTTATTCCTTTTGTTTTGTTAGTATAAGAAATGGTAAAAATGGTATTGTTATGAAAACTAAAAATTTTACTTTTTTGTTGCCATTGTATAAGACCACAATTGATTTTTGTATACTAAACTTCTATCCATCCACAGCAACCTTGCTAAAATTTCTTATTTATTTTAATAGTATCTGCAGACTCCCTTGTCTTTTCTATGTATGGTAGACTATAATATCCATGAGTAATGATTATTGTTTTTCCTCTCCAATCCATATACTTTTATTTCTTTTTCTTGCCTTACTGCACTGGCCAGGACATCAAGAACAATATTGAGGTGAAGCGGTAACAGCAGGCATCCTTATGTTCATTCCAGATTTTAAAGGACTGCTTCTAATGTTTACCATTTGTAACTGTTGACATTTTAGATTAGATGCCCTTTATCAGGTTAAAACAATTCCCTTCTTAGTTTGATAAAAGTTTTTATCTTGCCTTGAATTCTATCAAAGGCTTTTTGTCTACCTTTTGAGAGATGCTATGATTTTTCCTCTTACTTTACAAACACAGTGAGTTACATAATAAATATTCTAACTGTACCATCCTTGCATTCCTAAAATAAACACAATGTGATAATTATTTATGGTATTTACTGTTTTGTTTGTTTTATAAACACAGAGAGATTCAGTTTACTAATATCTCATTTAAGACTTTCACATCTACATTCACGAGGGACAGTGATCTATAAATTCTTCTCTATTGTCTTTGGTTTTGGTATCGAGGTTGTACTAGTCTCAAAATGATACGGGAAACTTTTCTTCTTTTCTGTGGAATACAGTATATGAGATTGGGATTATCTCATCTAATGCAATTTAATACTCATAGAAGCACCTGTAAAACCACGTTGGCCAGATCAGAGTTTCTCAACCAGAGGACTATGCACATTTTGGGCCAGATAATTCTTTGTTGTGGGGGACTGTCCTGTGCATTGTAAGAAGTTTAGCAGCATCCCTGGCTTCCACCAACCAGATCCCAGTAGCAGCCCTACCCGCAGTTGTAACAACCAAAAATGTCTCCCGATATTGGCAGACATCCCATGAGAATGGAGGAAAGTGCAAAATCACCCCTGGTTGAAGAACCACTGGCATAGGTTAACTTCTTTAATGTAAATCAGGCATACTCAGGCATTTTTTTCCTTGAGCCAATCATGGCAAATTATTTTTCTAGGAATCTATGCATTTCAACCTAAGCTTTCAAATTTATGGGCATAAAACTGCAAACAATAGCCTCATTTCCCAAATTTTTCTTTATTACTAATTATGCCCCTTTTTTAAATTTCTAATAACTTTTCATTCATTGCTTTTCTTTTGTGATCAATCTTACCAGAGTTCAGCCTATTTCATTAGTCTTAAACAGTTTTTAGTTTTGTTGATTCTATCATATCTTTTCCTATTTCATTTATTTGTACTCTTAAATATATTATTTTCTTTCTTCCACCTGTCTTGGACTTACTGTTTTTCTGTTTCTTAGCCTCTTGTTTTAGACAGTTTTGTTCAATTTTCAGTTTCTCATTTTCCTTAAATTCTAAATACTTTTAAATTTTTGTGTGTGTGTGTGTGTGTGTGTGTGCTGAGGAAGACTGGCCCTGAGCTAACATCTGTGCTCATCTTCCTCTATTTTGTATGTGGGATGCCTGCCACAGCATGGCTTGACAAGCGGCGTGCATGTCCACCCCCGGGATCCAAACTCACGAACCCCAGGCCACCAAAGTGGAGGGCACAAACTTAACCACTACACCACCAGGCTGGCCTCTATGTTTAAATATTTAATGTAACTTTCCCCCTTGAGATACTCAGAAATGTGTTGCTTAATTTCTCAGCATATATTGTGAAATATAGGAGTATTTTAGCTATGTTTGATTTCAAATGATAATTGCATTGTAGACAGAGAATATTATCTACAAAATACAGATTCTTAGTAATTTGAGGAGACTTCCTTTGTGACCATGGAAGTGGTCACTTCTTACAAACATTCCACAATGTTAAAACACACTTGTTGGAAACCTGGTTTTGTTTTGACCTATTGGGTCAGTGTCTTTAAACCAAAAGTTAGACTCTACTAGTGGGGCATGAAATCAATTTGATAGGTTGTGACCAGCACTTTTTAAAATGAAAAAGGAGAAAAATGATCATAGTGTACATTTTTTTCTTATTTTAAAATCTCTGACATCAGGTTGCTCACACAATGCACAGCATGATATACTTCAATGGCAGCATTTTTTTAATTTCCTAGCAGCACAAAAGAATTATGTTGCATATTATAATTAAAAGTGTCTTAGCCATGATGATGTGTATATACACACGCACATCCAGATATACCAGGTCACGTGCATTTTTTTTTACTATGGATAGCAGTCAAAAATGTTTGAAAAACACTGAATTCCACAAGTCAAATCTTCAATGTCCTAACTTCTTTGTCGTTTCATTTATCAACTAGTATAAGAGATGCATTAAAGTCTCCCATTATGATTATGATTTGTCGATTTCTACCCATAATTCCATCAATTTTTGCTTGGGTGCTTTGGAACTTTGCTGTATACAAATTCGCAAATATTTTGTCCCCTGGGTAAACTGAACCTTTTGTTTATATAGTAACATAGGCATAAATGCCTAATAATGCTTTTTGTCTTCAAGTCTATTTCCTCTGATTAATACAGCTACGTCAACTTTTTTTGTTCGTATTTGTAAAATATATCTTTTCTATCCCTATACTTAAGCCATTGGGTGACCTTATGTTTTAAATTTCTCTCCTGTTAACAGTATACAGTATAAACCAATGTTGTCACAATTAAAAAAAAAGAGAGAGAGAGAAAGTTAGGACAGAAGTGCAAAATAATATTGTCTATATTGCATCTGAAAAACGTTATTTGTGTCATGATTTATTTTAAAGAATTAAAAGACTGCAAACCATAAAAAAATTAAATTGCATTAAAAATGTAAAATATCTCAATAATTTCTATATTGATTACATGTTGATAGTATTTTGAATAATTAGGTTAATAAAATATATTAAACAAATAAAACAGTATACAGCTAGATGTCTTTTTTATTGAGGTTATGATAGTTTACAACATTGTGAAATTTCAGCTGTACATTATTATTTGTCAGTCACCATATAGGTGTGCCCCTTCACCCTTTGTGCCCACTTCTCACCCATCTTCCCCCTGGTAACCAGTAAATAGTTGTCTTTATCTGTGTGTTTGTTTATCTTCCACATATGAGTAAAATCATACAGTGCTTGTCTTTCTCTGTATCGCTTATTTCACCTAACATAATATCCTCAAAGTCCATCCATGTTGTTCCAAATGGGACGATTTTGTCATTTTTTATGGCTGAGTAGTATTCCATTGTGTGTATATATACACCACATCTTCTTTATCCAGTCATCATTCGATGGGCACTTAGGTTGCTTCCACATCCTGGCTATTGTGAATAATGCTGCAATGAACATAGGGGTGCATAAGTCTTTCTGAATTGTTGATTTCAAGTTCTTTGGATAGATACCCAGTAGTGAGATAGCTGGGTCATATGGTATTTTTAGTTTTAGTTTTTTGAGAAATCTCCATACTGTTTTCCATACTGGCTGCATCAATTTGCATTCCCACCAGCAGTGCATGAGGGTTCCCTTTTCTCCATAACCTCTCCAACATTTGTTATTTTTTCTTTTGGTTATTATACCCATTCTAACAGGTATAAGGTGATATCTTAATGTAGTTTTGATTTGCATTTCCCTGATGATCAGTGACGTTGAGCATCTTTTCATGTGCCTATTGGCCATCTGTATATCTTCTTTGGAGAAATGTCTGTTCAAATCCTCTGCCCATTTTTTGATCGGGTTGTATGACTTTTTGTTGTTGAGTTATGTGAGTTTTTTATATATTATGGAGATTAACCCCTTGTCGGATATGTGATTTGTACATATTTTTTCTCAGTTGGTGCGTTCTCTTTTCGTGTCAATCCTGGTTTCCCTTGCCTTGTAGAAGCTCTTTAGTCTGATGAAGTGCCACTTGTTTATTTTTTCTTTTGTTTCCCTTGCCCAAGACAAGGTGTTCGAAAAGATCCTTTTAATACCAATGTCAAAGAGTGTACTGTCAATACTTTCTTCTACAAGTTTTATGGTTTCAGGTTTTACCTCCAAGTCTTTGATCCACTTTGAGATTATTTTTGTGAATGGCGTAAGAAAATAGTCTACTTTCATTCTTTCACATGTGGCTGTCCAGTCTTCTACAGCTAGATTTTTTAAATCCAATCTACCCCTGACTTTTACCTGATGGATTTAATTCATTTATATTATTTTAACTACTGAAATGTTTGGATTTGTTTTGACATTTTATTTTGTACTTTCTATGCTTTTACTGTGTCATTTTTTTCACTTCCCCTGAGGTTTACTGAATAAGGTAAGTTTCCTAATTCTATTTTTCCCTCCAATGGTTTGAAAAGTATGTACTCCCTCCTTTCCATCAATTCCAAAGCTGTCTCAGATACCTCTAAAAACAGTGACTACTCTCTATGTCCTCTCTTCTCTACTTTTGGAATTCTTATTTGTTTATATTGGAACTTTTCCTATCTTCCACGTCTGTTAGACAGAAAATATGAAAGAGAATTTTCACTTTGTGCTACGTTCTTGGTAAGTTCCTCAGACTATATTTTGCTTCACTGTTTCTCATTGGTTTCTGGTTCACTTACAGGATTTTTCATTACAAATTGTTCTTTTCAACACTTCTAGGAAAATATGGCAGGATGGTTCTTCACATTTATTTTTGCTTTTCTAAAAAACTCACTAAATTAAGAGTAGAGGGATTTTTTAAAAAGAAAACCCATTAGAAAAAGAAAATGGAAGAGGCAACAAAAAGTATTTTCAGAAGCTAGAAAACATATGGGCGAGGAGTAATTGATTTAACAGACTCCAGAAAGCAAACTCCGAAGACAGCCATGTGAAAACAAAAAGGCAACCCCATTTACACCTCAAGACACCCAAAAAACCAAGAACTGGTGGCATAATGTAGCAAAGCAAGGGCTGTAAATAGAGTGATTGGCTCAAAGCCTATTTCAAAAGCAATTCTCCAGATTTCCTCCCCAACTCTACATAGATGGGCAATACCCTCCCCTCAACTCTCCCATCAGATGATTAGAGGTCTATTCTCTACAGAAAGGACAATAGCCTCCTGTTTGAAGAACACCAGACTCAGCTAAAGGTGGAAAAACCACACTGAAAATGGCAGACAAAGCTAAAAATTTCAAATAGAATGTGACATCTCAACCCTCCTCCTCAACTCAGCTCCCAAAATTCATGCAGTCAGGTGTTCACCCTCCAGGCAGAAGATCAGAAGGCCCCTCTCTGGGCAACCTGGGCAGCTCAAGAGGAAAGATCTGGAAGTATTAAACTAGAATCTGCCCAACAAAACAGTCCAGCCTACAGCGAAGGCCACCCACATGCTCCAAGCTCCAGTCAGCTTTTTAATAGCCACTCTTAATCTGAGCAGCCTGTCAAGGATAACCCTCATAGGATTCCTCCCCTAACACAAATGAGGAGCCCAAGACAACAGGAAAAAGAAAACAGCTTGGAGGAAGATAATGAAAAAAAGAGAAAAGTTTTTTTTTTTTAACTATCAGTAATATTTTCTCAGAAAGATAAGAAAAGATCTACTAAAAAGATCAATAAAACAAGAGTCGGGTGATTTTTCAAAGAAACACTCAGACAATTAAAAAAAACTTGACAGTAGAAATGAAAAGCTCAATAGAAAGACAGGAATATAAAGGAAATATAAGTATAAGGAGACATATATTAAGGAAATTTCCCAGAAAGTAGAGCAAAGAGAGGAAAATCTAGAAAGCAAGAGCATACATGGATGAAAAAGACCCCAACATAGCAAGTCTCATGCAAAGGATTAGGATTTAGAATACGTTAGGACTTTAATGGCAACACTAGAAATAAGAATAGAATGGAGCAAAACCTTCAAAATTCTTAAGAAACATTATTTCCTACTGAGAATTTTCTATTTAATCATCAATCAAATGTCAGGATATATTAAGGACATTTCAGGCTTGAAAGCTCCACCTTCCATGCGCCCTTTCCTAGGGAGCTAGGAAAAGATGTGCTCCCCCTAAAAGTGTAAACCAGAAAACAGAAAATCATGGTATCCAGGAAACAGGAGACTCAACGATGATAAATAAAGGGAATGCCCAAAAAGGTGGTGAAGGGCAATCCTAGGATGCAGCTGTGCGCCAAGTAGAAAGGGCAACCAGAACAAATTAGAGGACGCCAAATGGCTCCAAGAGAGATTTCTTCAAGAAGACACTGACAGAATTACCTATGCATCTGAAAATACCAAAAAGAAGTTGAAGTTGGAATAGAAATGCTGAATTAAAGTTTAATAAGAAATAGATTCAGAGAAAAGTAAACATAGGAATAAACAAAACAGATATTAAAACCAAAATAATTTTCAAAAAATTGTGCAGGAAACAAGTAATTATTCCCCATAGGCTCAGTGAGGATTTTTATATTCATAATAATGTAAACCATAACTATTATGCAAGGACGGAAATTCAGGAAGTCAGCACACTTGTGTGGGGCCAGGAGGAGAGTAAAAGGGTAAATTATCTTCTTTCATGGTGGGAAGTCAATAAGTAATGCCTAAACTTGAAAAAAAAGTCAAGAATTCGTATTAGGAGCCTGTTATTTATGCACATATAAGTAAAACCAGAATCAACTGGAAGAGGTAAAGTGGTTGCTGGAAGGGGATAAGGGGGAAATAGAGAACAGGGGACCGCTGTAGTTCTTACCTTTGCAAAAACTACATCCATATTATAGCTTCAATAAAAATAGCAAAAATATATTTGCTTGGTTATTTTCTTGTTGCTCTTTTCAGTGTCTTTTCCTTTCAGGGGTTTGATTCCTTTCTGATTATCTACTCATACTAAACATACTTATTTTACAGATTTTTTCAGGTAACTCTCTTATCTGGAACTTGAGTTCTACTCAAGCTGCTTGTATGACTCTCAGTTATAGTGGACCCTTTTCTCAGGAGTTTTCTAATGCTGGATTGTGAGCTCACCTTTGGTGGAGCTTCATCCATGGGACACCTGCTGGGCCATACTTGAGGCTCTTTATGTGCTTCTTTCAGGTACGCTAGGGGTATTTCCAACCTCGGACCACATCCATGTTAATATCTCGGATCGAGGGTTTCTAGGTTAAGTGGATAGTATGAACTCTTAGGGTGGATGCCATGTGTGTCTCCTGGATCCTCCTTCACTCATTCTCCCACCTGCCAGGAGTGAGGGCTGCTGATGTTTCACAGCTGCATCCCTCTCCTGGAGCTGCCCTCTACTGAAGGAAGCTTCCTCTCCCAAGGTTACATGTCTCCCTAGGGCAGCCCACACCAATGACTGCTCCGCCCCCTAGCTTCAATTGCACAATTCTGAAGGGCCATCCCAGCTTCCAAGTCCCTATGGGACAAGCCTCCAAGGCAACAGCATGGAAGGTCAACTTCTCCCTCTGCCCAGTCTTGCTTCCCTCGTCCCCTTTCACGTATCATTCCTGAGAGCCTCCTCCAGCTCCCGCCCCCAATAAACTTCTTGCAGTAAATCTCAGTCTCAGAGTCTGTCGCCCAGGAAATCGACTTATGAAAATTCCAAACACAAATTTATACGTAGTCAGTGCCATGGTTGTGAATTCTAGTGGAAGGCTCCCCAACCCTCACTCCACATAGAGCTATGCTGAGACAGACAAGATTCCTCACTGTCTTCCTGGGCTGGTGGGTGGGTTTATTCCGGTCCACCCATTCCTTGAGGTAAAGTTCTCTAGTGCATTTACTTTATTCTGAGATCTTAGTTTCCTCCACCTGCCTTGTGCCAGCCAAGGCCATTGTTATGAGCTGAACTGTGTCCCACACACCCAAATACATATGTTGAAGATCTAACCCCCAGTACCTCAGAAGGTGACTATATTTGGAGATGGGGTCTTTAAACAGATAATTAAGTTGAAACGAGGTCCTTAGGGTTGGCCCTAATTCAATATGACTGGTGTCCTTATAAGAAGAGGAGACTAGGATACCGGCACACAGAGGGAAGGTCAGATAAAGACACACAGAGAAGACAGCCAGCTACAAGCCAGGAGAGAGGCCTCAGAACGGAATCGACCCTGCTGACACCTTGACTTTGGCCTCCAGCCTCCAGAACTGTGAGAAAATTAACTTCTTTTGTTTAAGCCACCCAGTCTGTGGGACTTTGTTATGGCAGCCCTAGCAAACTTCTGCAGCCATGTTCCATCCCTGCATGGACAGCATAACACAGGTGCCTCGTACTGAGATGGGCCACATTCCCACGCTCCCACCCAGGGCAGCCTTAGCTTCTGGACTGATGGCTCTGATTTTCATCTCATTCCATTTAGGGAGCAGGGGCTCCTGGGGACTTTGGACTGTCCTTTCTCCAAGAGATCAGTGATGTCCTATCTTGAGCATCCTATGTGTCTCATGGGGGAGGGAAGGTTTCAGGTTATCCATCATACCCCCGACTGCCCTATCATTTGCTCTGACATCTATAGAGTTCACCTTCTCATTAGACCTGAGGTCTTCAAGGGGACAGACAGATTGTTCCACTTTCTACATCCTCTGTGGTATCTATCACAACAGACTGTCTTTTGCCAACAGGAGCTCACTAAGGAGTGGATGCACACATCCACCAGCTGGAAGGAAGAATGGGCCATTAGGCATGAGAGACGGTGGAAGGTAAGGAACAGGTTCCTTTATTGGGGGAAGGCGGGTTCTCTCCCTCCCTCTGGCTTCATCTGTTACTTCCAAATCGCAACACGCCTGCATTTCAGCCATCAGGACAGGGCCCCAGACGGAGAGGCTATGCCAGAAATTCACCTTCAATACACAATTCCCAGAGGACCAAATCAGAGCCCTGGAATACAAGCAGACCAGAAAACCCCTTCTTGTCCAACTGGCTAACAAATACGACTGGAAAGAGACAGAGAGGCGATAGGAAAAGCCCTCACAAATTTCTTACAGGGCACTGGCCCTTTTCCTAGCAGAGCCCAGGGCCCAAGTGAGAAGGGGCAAGGACCCACCAGGCCTAACGAGGTGAGTCCAGCTGGGGCTCACTGCCCAGCTCCCCTGAGTCACTGCCACGGCTATGTGACAAGGACATACCCGTGCGAATGTACCCTGGCCACGCTTTTAATTAAACGCTGTGTGCAGAATGCAGGCAGAAGGCAGGCAGAACACACAAGCAGCTGTTGAGACCCCTCCTCCACTCCCAGCTAGAAACAGCCACTCATTGTGAGCACGGAGACTCAGGAAGAAGTGGTCTCCTAACAGTGATCAGCGAGTCCCTGTCAACAGAACCCTGGATCCCTCCATCCAAGAGGAGGTGGAGAGGGGAGAGCAGGGGAGTGGGGTGAGTAGGGGGAGAGAATGGGCTCCTGCACCCCCCCATTTACAAAGTTGAAGCGGTCCCTGTTCCAGCTTTCCCCCTTGTTTCCTTTCACTTGAAAAAGCTGCTACTCCTTTGTCTGGAATCTTCACCTACAAACATACATCCTCAACCCGCTGCAGCCACAGTGGCCTTAGCAGGAAGACAGATATCAAAAATTACTTCAGTCCAAGCAATATCTGAGTGCCCACTGTGTTAGGGGCTGAGGATATAGACTGGAGAAGAGAGGGCCCCCGACTCGGAGGCGTGTATATTAGTGCAAAAAGCAATAGTGCCATTCAAGTATTGCATGTCAAATTTCTGATTGACAGGTGCCCACGGGGCTATGGGAACCAAGGGGCACTTAAATCAGCCTGGAGGGCTAGAGAACGCTTCCTGGAAGAGGTGAGCTTTCATCTCCATTGTAAGAGATGAGTAAAGTTTAGCTAGAAAACAAAGTGTGGGGGTCAGAAACAGAGGCATGGGAGGCCAAGGGAAGAGGAGGTGCACGGATATGCGGCAAAGAGCAGGAGGCAGCATTTGTGGGCTCACGTGAGAGGGAACTGGGAGATAGGAGGACACGAGTCCAGCCAGGAAGGAGGGGCCAAGAGGCCAAGATCACGAAGGCGCCTAGTGGTAAGCAAGGGGGCCTGACAAAAATACTATTCCGTAGTCCACGAGCCACCAGTGAGCTAGCAGCGAGGGGAGTGAGGGGGTGACAGGCACAGAATCTCTGAAGACCTTATCATGAGGGTATGAAGGAGGAACCAGAGGCAGGCAGAGCTGTCAGGGTGAGGTTCCCGAACCACATTTCGGCCTGTTCCTCCCTCCTGGTTTCCACCTCTCAGAAGCAGCATCCGTAGTTATCACTCACCCAGCACACTTACGGGGAGCAAGTTATCCCACCGAACACCCCCAGGATGTGGCTCACAGACTTCCTGCCCACATCCCCCTCCCTGGGTCACCGGGTCAGCAGCAGCAGGCAGACTGTGGCTGGGAGATTGCGCCTGAAGATTCTCCACATCTAATCCACTTCACACAAAACTGGGGAAACAGTAGCTTGTGAAGAGGCCCGTGCTATCTGAAAGACCAGCAAGGATAAGACAGCACATCTAACATAGGTGGCAACCAGAAAGTGTACATAGGCACCACGACTGGTCGCATGAATTTTTTTTTTTTTTTAGGAAGATTAGCCCTGAGCTAACTACTGCCAGTCCTCCTCTTTTTGCTGAGGAAGGCTGGCCCTGGGCTAACATCCGTGCCCATCTTCCTCTACTTTATATGCGGGACGCCTACCACAGCATGGCTTGCCAAGGGGTGCCATGTCCACACCCGGGATCCGAACCGGTGAACCCCGGGCTGCCGAGAAGCGGAATGTGTGAACTTAACCACTGCGCCACCGGCCGGGCCCCAAGAATTTTCATAATGTGCATATATGGCCTTTATCAATTTTTATCAATAAAAATAAATACAAGACCAGCAAGCTACACAAAGGATCATTCTACAAGCAGAATGCTAAGCTGCATGTTTAAGTCTTTGGTTCATGGAAGTATTTCCGGGGTGGAATCTTAGAGACACGGGCACGAGTCCAGGGCCTCACATACTCCATTATCTAATGGAGGTGGGGCACAAAGGGAAAAACTGGTGAGGAAAATACACAGTACGATGGATAAAACTACTCTGGGGGGATGAGCCCAGGCGGTTGGTGAGGCCTCTTTGAGGAGCTGGCCACGTGGAGATCCACGAGAAGACGAGCTTGGCCAAAGGACGCTGCTCCTGAGAAGTTGGGGTGTCTGAGCAAGTGGGCAAAGGCCAGGTGAGGCTGGACCTTTCAGGCCATTGTAACTGTTTGGATGTTACTCTCAGGACACCAGAAAGCCACTGGAGGGTCTTACGTCTTTTCCACCTCACAATGTGTCAGTTGAGGGAAAACCTAAAAAAGTTCCCAGGCATGTGTTGTTGAGTTTCTAGAAAAGTTCTGTAATTTCATTTTATCCATCTCCCAACTCTTGGCCTCACAATTTAAAACTAAAAAGAATAAGTACACACATTCTACCATTTTTAAGAGACAAGAGTTTACACTAAAATCAAATATATTATTTTCAAAACCCTTCATATAAAAAGAAAATCCCCCCTTTTTGGAAATTCTTTTAAATTCTTAAATCTATTGACTCACTAAATTTTTCAGTGAGCTTTTTCTGAGAAGATCTTGGTTTGCAGTAGTTTTTTTTTTTAATGGAGCTGTGTATCTTAGAAAAAGTTTCCCCTGAGAATGTCAAATATATCTTCATTCTCACAGAAGATGTACTGAGTGCCTAAAAATTAACTTGCACTCATTCAAACCTCAAAAAAGAGTCAGAATGCATTTTCCTAAACCATCCTAACAAAGGCACCAATGATGTCAAAACCTTGAGTTTTGAAACGGAACTTCTGTTCTCTTTCTAGCCTTATTATTAAAACAGACATTTTTTTAAGGCTTGTTCATAACAGGATTGCCATTTTCCATGCTGCCTACCGATTATAAACAGAACCAATTTTAAAACCAAACTAGGGCTCTCTCTGAAATATTCAAGATGTATTACCATCTGGTTTTATATCAGCATTTTTAACCGGTCCAAAATCTCTACATTAGAAAGTATTATCAAAAATAGTTCATATCCCTTTCAAATCGCATATTCCTTTCAAAACACTTTCAAGTCACAAACTTTGAAAGTTCACCTAATTTTTCAAACTAGACCAGACATGTGAATGTCAGCCAAAGTTACACACATAATTGATTTAACCCAGATAAGTCAATAACACTGACCAAAGCTAGTTCTTAGGTCTTTTGGAAACTACTGATTTGAGAAAAGACAGCATACCTGATTACCTGGTGGTTTACAGGAGGTGAAGGTAACAATTTTTATTTTGCAATATATATATTATAAAAAATGTCAATCTTTCCGGTTAACTGAGAAAAGAGGTGTCCCCAAAGCTTAAACATATCCATCACTCTCATTTCCAAACACAAAAGAGACAATAACATTTCTTCAGAAGATGCTCAGCTAAAAATCAGCATCTATGATCAAAGAGAAAATGGCAGGTAAAGAGTTAAAGACAGGAATTGGAACTGACCCCAGCAGATGCAGCTCCAAGACAGCATCTTAACAAGAGAAGGGCCATAAAGACCATCCAATTGACTCAAAAATTTTTCAGTTGTTTATAAAATAAATGAAACCTAATCCTGGTATTTAAACAAACTTTTAGATGAAATTCATCTTTTTCTAAGAAATATTTTCTTTCCACCTAAAAGGAAAAGTTTTTTTAAATCTCTCTCAGTTCATTCATTTAATATTCTTGAATATTGGTCCCACACAAGGATGGATGCTCTTCCTGCCCCCAGAGTTTCCCATCCAGCAGCGGCAAGAGGACACGACAATAAATACAGTCTTTTCTTCCCCATGATTATCACCCCTTGTCAAAACACACACACACACACACACACACGCACACACACGTCGGCACACACTCTGAAAACTCTCCATCTCAAAGCATAACATGCAGTGAGTTACTCCACAGCAATTCTCTTAAGAAACACTAATTGGTTCAACCTGACCATTGCATCGATAGGACAGAGGTGCACCAAGCCAAACCATTCCATTTCATCCCATCTGTCTGTCAACCACCTCCTTGGAAAATAAGACTTGGGCTCCTTCTGCTACTTTTTAAAAAAATACATTTATCACTACTTCTGAAACATACAATTTTCCTTTAGATACTAATTTAAACATAACTTCAAAAGCCAGCTAATATTGCTCAATCCCTATTGATTTTCTTTCCATTCAAGACTACAGATAAAATTGCACAAAAGTCTGTCGACATATAAATGATGCTTTAGAAAGGATGTTAAATATTTCATATTACAAATACATTTAAGAAATTACAGGGTAAAACCAAAAACCCTAACAATACAACCAGACAGCCCAGGGGTTTAAAATACGCAAAACACACACACACACACACGCACACAACTCTGTATAAAGTGGGGGAAAATACAGTTCACCTTGTACATTGTTTGTTTTAACTACACCAAAGCAAGTTGAAAGTCACTTGGGAACAAACTGAATATACTAAAGAAAATAACACAGACCCTAATATTATATGCCAATGCCAACATTTTATAGGCAAGAAGTTAGAGGATTTAAATACTTGCTACAGTAAAGGGGTAAAATCGTTTTCAAAAAAAAAAGAAGACCCTTTTCATCAAGCAACATTCTAATTCCATATGCATTATGCAACAGCCTTTTCCTAGTAAAGGAAATGGCACAAAATTTTCAAGATAGCCCCACTGATCAGGCATAACATGTGAAAGCAAAATTTCCTTATAATTTTTCCCCATCATAAGATTAAGCACATCAGGCGTAGTGTTACTCTCCCAAGGGAAAGGCTTCTCCAACATTTCTTCACATCCAAACACCCACATGATAAAGTCCTAACAGCTCTATTGCACCGTCTGACTAACTATAACTCTATTTGTAAATCACCCCCCTGCATTCCATTCCTCTTTCTTCACATATGTAAATTATGGTGTCTGATCCAGAGCCCACCACCAGCCACCACAACTAAATTATCCTCTGGGGACATCAATCTGGCTTGTTATTCTTGTTTCAGCATAAAAAAAAAGAAGAGAGAGGAAGGAATAGCTATTTTCAGGAATCAGAATTCCTCTTGATTAGATTTCTGGCTCACTGGTAAATGTTTATACCCTGAAATGCATTACCCTCTGCTTCTAAATGTTTGGCCTTTTTTTAGAGCCAAGATATGGTACAGTGTTTCCAATATAAATTGCTTCATGTAACATATGCCTAGTTTTGCAGGCAGCATTTGGTCAAATTCTAATATGCCCTCTTGGGAGCCAACACCAATTCCAGCAGCAGATCTAACTGTGCAGAACAGAATTTTAAACAACACACACAGCGCCCTGTCTTCCAGTGGACATAGTCCTTTTTTCTGCCACTCTGAGGGTTGTCACATGAGACACCTTGTATGATACTTATCACTTAGAATATAGATCCTTCTGTTAAGGTAATAAATTAATCACAAAATACATTCCTCTTTTCCCCAGCATAAAAAAAAACATGGTTTCTACCAAAGTTGAGCTGACGCTGAATGTCACTGCTTAAGCTTGTGAATCATTGCATGATTAATAAGAATAAATAGCATTTATTTCGATAGGCTGCAAATGTTAGCTGAGAAAACGCATGTCCTAGGGCTTCCTAACCCCCAAACCGGATTATCCAGGGGCAGAAAGTGTTCAATTGTCTTAGTTTATCTTGATTATAATAAACCTTGTTTCCATGACCACTGAAAACTTGAGGACCCTCCCATTTTTCTTTCATAAAAATACATGCACATGATTTTATTCCAAACCTTATACAGATATAATTGGGGAAAAGGAAAGGATATACTGAATATTGCATTCATCTGGTTGCAGTAGGCTCAAAATACGAATCTTAAGGGTATACATTTTGTCCCATATCAGCCCAAGCTGAAGGCATCCAGCAAACGAATATTGTCACTATTCAGCTGGAAGCCGGAATCTACTTCCATAAACCCAGATGGTTATGGAAGAGGAGAGCCAAGGCTCTGAGTACCGCTCTCCATCCTTCTTAACCACCTCTTCCTTCTGCAGAGGAGAGAAGCCATTTTACTAATTTATACGTACCCTGACTATCCAACCATCTAAGAGAATTTACTCATCGATAATAATCAACTAAAAGCAAAAGCACATCCCACAGGAGTCAGGGAATAAAACAGGCAACAACAGCACGTATTGATCAGCAAGACCCCCGGATACTCACTAAAGGCAGCCACTGCCAGGGCCAGTGTGACAATAATGGAGAACCAGGAGACCCACAATGCCTTCTTTCTGTAGTTCTGAGCTTCGTGAGGTTTTAGTCGAGTGCTGCTTTCTAACAAGCCTGACAAAAACAAGGAGAAAAGGAAGTTAGACATTTCCTTATTAAGAAACCCACAGCCAGAGCTATACTCTCTTATCCAAGGATTGCAAACCGACAGCCCATGGGCCAAGATGTGTTTTAACAGGAGAGTTCACATGGAAATCAGGCTTTCTGGCATCTGTTGAAAGATCATAGGCTCTGGCAACATCTGGCAAGTGTTCCTACAGGGTAACAGCAGCTGTCTTCTTTATAAGGACCCTGCAGACCCCACCACTCCCTGACCTGATGTGTGACCCCAGCCATCCCGCTGCCCTGTTAACTCACTTGGCTCAGGTAGGTGCTGCTCCTAACAAGGCCCTTTCGTTAGGAAACAGCTCGAAGAGCCCACATTTAGTTGGGCCTTCAGGCTCTTCAGCTGTGGGCATTGATTTGCATTGATCCACCAGCATGGCCCCAACTGGTGGACCGGTTTTGCCCAAAGCAATGAGTCGGAGAAGAATATAAATGCCCCTCATTGCTCTGTCGACAATTAACAGGAGGAGAAGAACCATTTCCCTTTAACCACAACCAACAACAGCCGCCAGACCTAAATTACATACCATGTATTCTTCCCTCTCCTTTCTGTTCTATAGTATCCACCCCTTTGTACCAAGCATATATCAAAAAATTCTCACAACATTAAAGGGGGGTAAACCTGCTAAAGCGGGAGGCAGCTTCCCAGACAGGCCGTGTGGAAGAAAGGTTTGATTTTTGTCTCCTGTACTTTCCACATGGAGAGCCCTCGACGACAACAGGAACTCATGGTGACTCCCAGGCAAAGCCCAAGCTTCAAGTGCCTTAGGCGGAAGACTAGCCCGTCTTCAATATGATCCTGATTTACATTTTTTCTTCTCCTTTGAAAACAGATTATATATGGCACCTCTTTGTGGCACAGAGAACCAAATTCTCAGTCATGCATTCTACATGAACAGGAGCTTACGACACCATCTCTGGCTAAACAACACACAATAGACCTTTCAGAGGTGGCGCAACCTCATCACAACAGCTCCAAAGGATGAAGAAATTGGGAGTCAAAGCTTCGGCACCGCACTCATTTGCAAAATACCGCCCAGCGTGCAACAGACCACACCTCTGCCTCAGGTAAGAGGCACCGGCCCTTTAGACCGACTGGACACCTCGCTAAGCCTGGCTGCTGAAAACTGCATCCGGTTCAAAATTATAACAAGGTCCCTGTTAAAACTTCTCAGTTCCATTTACTACCCAGACTCAAGCACCCTAACAAGTCCTGAACAAACCAAGAAGAAATATCAAGAAGGCTGCTTAGTGAGCCCAGTTTATAGCCCAGAAATTTTTACATAATCAAAACCTGTGGACTTACACAGGCTCACAAAGTAGATGAGATTGCTAAAGATAGGTGAAAATACCATCTCCATTACCGCCCTGTAAAAATCTCCCCAAGCTTTCTCCAATAAACACACTTGGATGGAAACAAGAAAAACCTCTTTTGTCAAATTCAAGGACAAGTGATTTCAAACTAAAATCCCTTTGTCTACTTTTTTTTTTGTCCCTTTCATTACTTCTCTGCTGCCAAAAAATATCCCCTTCTAATTTTCAACTAGGATCACTCCTGTCTTCAGTTAAAGCGACAATCTAGAATGAGCAGGTCCCACACACTCCCAATAATTTATTTCCCTTTTCCCAAACGATATAAAAATCTTCCTTTCATCCCGGCCCATTGATTTTCAGAAGTGAAGCTGTAACATTTAAGTACTGACTCAAATAAGCAGTCCATTTGCTGAGTATTTTGACAGCAACCATTTCGAGAGGTTTATCCACTGGGGATAGAAAACAAAGTTCCTTTTAGAAATAGATTTAATTTTCTAAGAGAAATGCAATGATCTGAGTTTTCTCTTCTGCCACATGACATTTTTCCTTCCAAAGCCAGGTGTTCCCAAAAACATGACTGGACCACACAGACCAGTCTACACACCCCACCCCACAGTGGGCTGGCACTTCCCTGGACCAGTTTGGGATGACGGTCCCTGTGGGCTGCACTGCCCCACCAAGGTGGCAGCTGGGGCCTCTCAGCATCAGGACTGGTGGTTCTTCCCCAGATCTGATCCTGTGTGTGCCTCCCCCACGAGACGTTTTAAATTTAAAAACTGGAGTAAAGACAATGCAGGACTGTCCAAGAAGGGAGGAACTTGCCCATTTCTCTCCGACCTTTGCTTGTTTCCTGCTGGTTTTCCTTTCTCAAAATATAGCCAATACCAACAACGGAAAACCTGCCACTCCTCAAAGGGAAGTGGAGTATAACGACCTACACAGACCCTGCTCATAAATGAACAGTCTGCAATCAGGCGCCTCCACTTCTGCCCCCATCTTGGCAGGCAAACCATGGAGATATGGTGAGAATTCCTAACATTTTCAGGAAGCCGTGCTTCAAAGGTAGAAGAAAGGCAGCACAGCCTAGAGAAGCTAAAGCATGGCTTAGATCTGCATGCTGGGCTGGGTCCTTCCTACACAGAGCTGGCCTCCACATTCATATTTCTAATCTCACTCAAATTTCACACATTTGTAATTTCGACTGATACTTTATTGTTTGGGGGTGGGGGAAAGGCAAATATATGTGGGGAGATTGAAGCCATCAGTCATTTCCATGCTAGTATGAATTAGTCCCAATTGCTTTCTCCTAAGAGTTAGTCATGCTTGGATTCTCTGAAGGAAGGGGAATACTCATTAGATGGGAAAGTAGTAGGAAATGCTGCAGCCTCTGACATGCTAAGGAGGCTGAGCCCTAAGGCTTAGGGCAGAATGATTGGGAAAACACTTATGGAGAGAAGAGCACGTATTAAAAGGGAAGAGGTGGAAATGCCTAAGACAAACTTGGCGTGTTTTTTGTGTGTTTAGCCCCTTAAGGTTTGCTCCCTGAACTACAAGCCTCAGCCAAATGGCACTGCAGTTCCTGACAATATGAGCTAGCTGGGTTTCTGGGAACCAGCCCACAACAGTTCTAAGGGTAAAATATCTCTCAAGTCCCCAAACACTGGATTATAAAGCCAGCCTCTGACTGGAGTTAGACACAGTCTGTAACAAGGTCCTGCTAGCTTAGAAGGAAGTTAGGACAAGAGGGAAGTCCAAACATAGGTACACCTCCAGGGTGCCCGCCCCCGACACCCCCTGTAGATATTCAGGCCTAGAAGAAAGCAAGCCAGGCATGATGGAGAGATGCACAGCAGGCAACTGCTGAGGCTTCCTCCTCCCCAAATCCTCTCACCATCAGGAAATAGGTAGCAGCAATCCAACTGCTCCCAAAGGATACAAAAACCGCTATTGGAAAGATGCAGCCCCAGAAGAAAAAATAAAGCACAAAAATTATAATAAATCTCCCCAGGTAACCCTCTGATTTATTCAATAAAAATGACTCATTCATCATTAACTCTTTGCCATCAGGAATAGGTCAGACAAAAGAATGTCACACTGACTTTCAGCTTTCAATGCCACACAGCACTGGGTTCTTTGGGGGACAAGGCTCATCCTAACAGAGAGGCTGTGTGTGGTATGCGATGCTTTCACACAGTGAGTTTATGAACACTGAACGCTTTCACGCCATAACATAATGGAAAATGAAATCCAGTTGACCAGTGAAAAATAACCTTAAGAAGGAATTCAGAAGGGCTTTTCATACTTGAGCATGAGCTACAAAACGATGCTAAATATTAACTCACCCTAGCACTTTTTCCCTCCTGTCATCTCGTGGGGTGGGGAGACACAGGCCAGCTTTTACAGATGACCTGCAATGCTACAAAAATAAGCTCAGCCCACAATTCTGTCTTTCTTCAATACAAAATGTTTAAATCCTACAACATCAGTTGCCGAGGGAAAGGTAATTAACGCGACCTATAATAAAACTATGTTTTGCTGGGTGCTCGTGATGTCAGCAATCAGCAGCTCTAAAATGCTATCTAGTGATGTGAGAACAGGAGGAGAAACTGCAACAAAGGTGCAGAACTCCTTGCAATTGGAGCGGCTCCAGTTCTCGCCGAGCATCTCTGCCGATTCTCTGAGAACTGCCGTTTCCATGCCATTCTATTTCACACGCTACCGTTTAAAATTTCTAAGAGGAAAGAGATCGTGCATCCGAACACTAAACTGGAATAAAAATGTATAGGAGATACTAAGAATAGGACAGAAACCTGCTAAGACTAAAATATAAAAATCCGCCACAGCCAGCAAAATAAGGCTTCCAAGAAATGGGGGTGGAGATGGCGATGAGCCGGCTTCCCCGGAAGGGCCTGGCTGCAAGAATCCCGCTTCGGCCACTAGCTGGTTTCAGCCGAACCACTGAGACTTTTTGAGGGGGCCGACTTGGATTCAGCAAGAAGCAGAAAAGGTGTAGACGTGGCCGTGGCCAAGAACAAGGTTCCCTCTTAGCCAAAAGGAAACGAGGAAGGGAGGGAAAGAGGGATGTAGGAGGAGGGAGACAGAAATGAACAGAGGAATCTCTCCCGTTTCATGCGGGGAACTCAAAGGGACACCGGCTGACGGTCGGAAGGTAGGGTTTGGCCTCCCAGGAAAGGGACGTTTGCGGGGCTCCGGGGCAGTCTCTTGGGAGGGGTTCTGAAGGCGCTGGAGACGCGCGCTCTGGGAACCACCAGGTTTCAGTGGCATCCATCCACATGAGCTGAGTGGCCCAGACCCAAGTGTCCCAGCCCTCTGTCCCCGTGATCGGACAGCGAGGCAGTGACCCACGGTCAACTGGGTCCCCTGTAAGGGAGGGTCGGGGGCCTCTCGACTCCCCTTCGCCGGGGCGGGCACCCTGGCGGCCGCCGAGTAAACTCCTCGAAGCTAAAACCGCCGTGGGAAGTTCTCCCGGGGAGCCAGCGGGGGTCGCAGGGGGCTCGGGAAGGAGGATGCACCGAGCTCAGGTCCCTCCGAGGTGAGCAGGACCGGCCGTCCCCCGGGAGCGCTCGGCTCGAAAGCAAAAGAACGCCTCCCGCAAACTTTTCCAGTGGGTGCCGGAGGACCGGAGGCTGGCGGGGAGGAGGGCGCGGGCCCAGGGGGGGTCGCCCAGGTGGCAGCCCGCTTCTCGGGTTCCGGGGAAGGAGCTGCTGCCGCGGAAGGTGGGGCTGCCGCCCTGCGCTCTCCGTGCCTTCGCGGGGAAGTCCCGGCTCCGCGCCCCCGCGCGCGCCGCGGCGCGAGCCCCCGCCCGGCCCGGCCCAGCCCGCGAGCGGGGAGAGGCGGGCCCGGAGCCGCGGACCTAACCGCGCCGCCCGGCCGGGGAAGGGACCGGCCGGGGGAAGGAGCCCGGGGCGGCGCGCGCTCACCTCGATCCTCCAGCCCGTCGCTGAACTGGCCGCTCTCGCTGATCCGCAGCTGCCGCTCCTCCTCGGACTGCGGCGGCTCGCGCGCCGGGGAGCTCAGCGGGCCCGGGCCGGGAGCGGCAGCCAAGGGCGCACGGCCCCGGGGCGGCGGCGGGACGGCGGGGCCCGGGGCGCTGCGGCGCTCGCTGCCCGCGGCCGGCTCCATGGCGCGGGGCGGCGGATCCCGGCGGCGGCGACGAGTCAGAAGTGCGAGGCGCGGCGGCTCGGAGCGAGCGGAGGGACGGACGGACCACGCGGAGAGGGAGGGCGGGCGCCGCGGAGTGGAGGTGCGCCGGCTGTAGGGGGGCGGGGGTTGTCGAGGAGCCGCGCGGCTCAGGCGGCCGGTGGCGGAGGCTGGGGCCGCGCTGTCGCCGCCGCGCTCCGCCCCCGGGGGCAGGTGCGTGCGGCAGGGACCCGCCCCGAGGCCCCAGCGCCGGTGCCGGTGCACCGAGGTCGGTGGGGAGGGAGGGATCCGGCCGGGCCCAATGCTGGGAGGCTCGGGGTAGAGGGACTACTGGGGTCGCGGGGACCAAAAGGCGCCTCGGGCAGGGCCTGGTGAGGGTGTGGCGGGAGACTGCTCCACCCGCGCCGTAGGACGGTACCCAGAGGGGCCCCCTTGGACCCGATTCCTCTGCCGTCCGGGGAACCAGTGGCCGCGCTCGGGCAGGAGAGTGGACAGCGCCCTAATTTGGCATCTTTCTCCTCTGGAGCTGCACAAGCTTCAGAGGCTGTGCATGGTCTCCTCTGGGGCTGCCATCCTCTCCGCTCATCCCGAGAAAACGATGTTCACCTGTCCCCAAGCCCGTCCATCTCGGACCTTCTTCTAGGATCTTTGACTGCCCTCCCAATTGTTCCCTCCACTCCAACTTAAGGGGACCGGGTATCCTTGAGGCCACAGGGCGCTCTGAAATATGTCTGAACCCCAAAGCTCCCCCACTGCCACTATCCCTGGGCCTTTGTCCCAGCCAGTACCCCATCAGCTCGCTATTTCCCCTCTGAGTATCCAAATCTTGCCGTTTTTGAGGACTCGAATCGAACCCTCCCTCCTACGAGAAGCCTCTCCTGGCCATCCCGGGCGGCCGATGGCCCCACCTCTGGCCGGGCCGAACTGGTACCCTTGCGCGGTCGGGCAAGTCTCCGCAGCGAGGCCGCGCCCTCGTCCTCTCCGGGCCCGCGCCCGCTCCCTCGTAGCTCCGAGAGGTGCAGAGGCGGACCCGCCATTTATCAAATTCAGCTTGAATTTAATGGTATCAACACCCAAACTCTAGAATCTAGATTTCGTCTTTAGATGGATATCAGTCTTTAAATTTAATGAGTCTTGTAAATTGCCAATTCCTCATTTTAAAGCCTGCCTACTTTGCGGGGGGGACGGGGGGGCGGGCACCTTGTTTTTTGAAAAGTAACCGGTTTCCTCTCTCATTCTCGCTTTGCCTGCGATCGAAACCGGAGTGGGATTTCAGTGCCTTTGTGGTGGAGTGCGACATCACTAGAAATGGGAAGAGGGTATAACTTGATTTTGTTGTTGCTGTTGGGTTGGAATGAGAATATCTGAGTTGACCTTGGCCAACTCGCTTTACCTTTTTGACCACTAATTGAACTGCAAAATGGAACAGTTGAACTAGGTCATTTCAAAGGCCTCTTCTTGCTAGGGAGGGAGGAAAGAAAGAAAAGAAAAGAAAGAAAAACGCTATGATTATTTGGATAAAAAACAACGAAAACTTCTATTCACCAATTCTGGTTGACAATCTTTCAGGTATTTTCAGACACCTCGGCTCCACCTCATTGCTCTCCCCTGCCCAGACTTTTTTCCTCCTGGTTATCCCATTTAATCCCTCTGTCAATGGCTCAAACATCAGAGTCACCTGGGGAATTTAAGAACAAAAATACTCAGGACTCACCCACTGATAGAGATTCTAATATTGTAGGTGATGAAATCGGTCTGGTCTGGGACCTTACCTTGGGTATTTTTTTAAGCTCCCTCCCCATTCTAAGAATTATCTGGGAGGCTTTCATTTATTTAAATGCTGACTCCTCGTTGCTCTTTGAGATTCTGATTCAATAGATCTGGGATCCGGCTGGGAATCTTTATTTGAATACTACACACACACACACCCACATCTACATTTCTGATGTAAATTGTGCTAGGACCACCTTTGTGATTCTCACTACCTAACTACCCTCCACAATATAGCTCTGCCCACCCTCCTCCCCCGCTCCAAGGTTTGTGTTCTCTCAAAGAAGCAAATGTCATTGTATTTTCCTCTGGGTCCTCAGTTGTTTCTCTAGGCCAGCGCATCTCAAATGTGAACATGCAGATGAACACCCAGGATCCTTGTTAAAATGCAGATTCTATCTCACTAGGTCTGGGGTAGAGGCTGAGATTGCCAGCAAACCTCCAGGTGCTGCTGACGCTGCTGATCTGAAGACCACGCTTTGAGACATAAGGATCTAGGAGTTATTTATTATTCATAGGATAGATATATTTTCCTTCCAGTTCCAGCTGCCCTGGTTCAATAAGCCACTCTTGTCTCCTCCAGAAAGATTTCTCTGACTCCAGCCTCGCCTGGGCACTCTCGTTGGTGAACTGTGTTTAATAATTCACTGCTTGTCCCATGTGAGAGGCAGGGATTGTGGTGCTTGCCTGATCCCCATTTTCACTTCCCCACATCTACCAGGATGCCAAGGACACAGTATTCCCCCAAACAATCTCTGCTGATTGACTGGGTGATGATATTAGTTTACGTTGTCGGAGGACATAACATAACGTGTGCCAGGCATCTCGCTAAATGTTTTACATTCATTGTCTTCATCACTCAATTACAGCTATCATTTTACAGAGGAATCAGGGCCAGTCTCCTGTTAAGCTCTGTCCAGCACCACAGCCGTACCGCCCCCTAGGGGGAATTTTGGAAAATTGCAGGTGCTTTAATTGTTATCACAGTGATGGTGGAGGGCCACTGGCATTAGTCAGGGGTGGCCAGGGAATGCCGTGCACAGGACTTTGCAGCACAATGAAGACTGTTTGTGTCCCACATGGCTTTCATATGTCAGACTGGTCATTGGGGCAGTTTAAATGTGCTTCTAATCACATTAGAACCCTAACTCTGTTTTATGTATAAACACGAAATATTTTTGCACCATACTGAATTTTCTGTAATGCAACTACCGGGCAAGTCTAGGAAAGACTGTATTTTGTTCACCATTTTGGAAAACCAGGATTCTGAAGCCAGTTCCACTCATGGCATCTAAGTCAGCAATTAACACATGTGCACCTGTCAATGTAGACCTGCCATGAGCCCAGTAATTCCACATGTGTATGTGAATATTTTTATTTAGGTCTTATTTAAAAATGTCAAAAATAAACAGTGTCAATAATATTCCAGAGTCTTGTCTTACTGCTCTTAAATTATAGTAGGTGCAAATATCTGGCTACTTCTTTAGGACTTAGAATGCAGTTCTGCCTGAGCATTTATAAAAGCAAATACATTTTAAATGTCTGTGGCTTTACTTTTACTCCTCTTTTATTATAATTAGGTCATTACATTGATGTTTCTGTGTATAGGTACTATCTATGAATTCCATTTCATAATCGCAACAGTGAATAATATAAAATAATTCTAAAAAGGGAGGCTTAACTGTCACAGCCCAGAGGAGCCTAAGACACAACAACTAAATGTCACTGGTATCCCGCATGGGATCCTGGAACAGAAAAAGGTAGAAATTAAGGATATCTGACTAAAGCTTGGACTTTAGTTAGTAATAATGTATCGATTATGGTTCATTAATTGCAGCAAATGTGCCTTACTAATGTAAGATGTCAGTAGTATGGGAAACTGGGTGCAGCATAGGTGAGAACTCTGTACTGTCTTCTCAATTTTTCTGCTAATCTAAAACTGTCCTAAAAAAAAAGTCTACTAAAAAAAAAAAGTAAAATAAAGGGAGGTGGGGGAGATGGGAAGGCTTGAGTGTGACAGGTAGACGTCTAACCTTGAGCTTTGAATGTGCATTGCAGAAGAGAGACCATGGAAAGACAAAGTAATTGGAAACTTCAACGCAGTCACCAGAAGAGTGACATTCATCAACAATGGTAAGAAACAGAATGTGACAACAATTAAACTAATATTTGCAATTTTAAGCCTATTCCACTGACTTTTACTGCAACTTGTTTTTAGTATATTTAAGGATTCAGGATATTTTATGAAATCTCAAATTCTCAAATCACCAGGCTTCCACCAGGACATTTTAAAAAGGCACATTTGGGTAAGAACCCGTGGGCATGCAACCTGACTATTCAAAGACGATACGAAGTTGAGTGGTGTCTTTTTTGTTCTTACCTGTTCCTTTTTACATTTTCAGTAAATGTCTCCAGATCCTTAATCCTGGGAATCCACACAGGAAAGAGAAGAAAGGTCAAGAAGCCAGAGGGAACAAAGCAGGCAGTAAGAGCCTCCACTGGAATGAAAGTCATCATTACTTGTGGTGGAGCTGCCAGCAAGGGTCATGAGTTCTGAGGACATTGCACATAAGAGTCCACGGAGTCGTCACAACCCCATAAAGCAGGTATTATCAGCATCCCATCTTAAAGATAAAGAAACTGAGGCTCGGGTTGAATAGCATTGCTAACCAACCCAAGAGCGGGTCTCCCAGGCCTTGCCCTTAACCACTACCCTACATGGCCACTCTGGCGGAATCTAGAAATGGCCAAAAGCATGGCTTCTCCACTTGACTCCCTGCATCAGATTTCAGATTAAAGTATACTTGTTTTACTTTGTTACACTTGTGGGCTTTGGAAAACCAAATATAAACATATTGTTCATCTTTTGCAAGTCTTGAGGAAACACAGGCAACGCTTAGAGCTAATGAGCCCTCGTGGGCCTGACCCTGGGGCTGGGTAAGGAGCTGTTCCGGGATGGAGTGTCTAAACTGACTGCCAAGGTCAGCCCAGAACAGCGTTTGTGTAGGAAGGGCCCTGAGATCTTTTCTTGGAAGTGTGGCTGCATACACAGGCCTGCAGGTGTGAGTGTTAAATTATAAACTCCGTTTCCCATAAAAAAAATTATGAGTGCATGACTATGGAACATTTGGAGAAGCACCATATTAGCAATAAGCATTATTAAGAGGCTTTTATGCAAAATATCAAAATATTAAGACATACAAAAAGAACTGTTCAATGCCAGCTCTGCCTCAGAGGGACTTACACTCTAAATAGGATGGTATTGCCCGCCTTTGCCATGTGCTCTCCTGAGCAATGCATCTCAACTCCTTCTGCACATTACAGTCATGAGGATTAGGGTGACCAACTTGTCCTGGCTTGTCAAGGACGTTTCTACTTTTAGCACTGAAGCTTCCAAGTCCTAGGAAAGTAGGGACACTTGGTCACCCTACTGGGATGCTGTTAAAAATCCTGATGTGAATGGGCCAGCCCAGTGGCGCAGCGGTTAAGTTCGCACGTTCCACTTCGGCAGCCCAGGGTTTGCCGGTTCCGATCCCAGGTGCAGACATGGCACCACTTGGCAAGCCATGCTGTGGTAGGCGTCCCACGTAGAAAGTGGAGGAAAATGGGCACAGATGTTAGCTCAGGGCCAGTCTTCCTCAGCAAAAAGAGGAGGATTGGCAGCAGATGTTAGCTCAGGACTAATCTTCCTCAAGAAAAAAAAAGTCCTCATGTGAAAACCAACCCCCTGACCCAGTGCACTGCACAGGTGATTGCAGCCATAGTAGGAAAGGTCTGCTGGCATGTCCCGGGCCTCCCTCGTTGGACGGTCCTGAAGAAGTCCTTTCTTCATCGGGCTGCCCAAGTCCACCTGGCCAAACTCCTCCTCTGGGCTCTTCAGACCGCTGCTTGAGTGGCAGCCATCAGCCCTTCCCTTCAGGAGGGCACTGGGCTTCTTGTGCCAGCAGATGAGGGCCCAGCACCCCTCACGGTGTTTTCAGAGCTGGCAGCAGTGTATCGGCACAAGCACGATGATGAGGACTGCCACGGCCACGATGGAGGCCATCACCAAAGCAGGGGTGGCCAGCTTTTTCTGACTGGCAGCCCCCATGGCCAGGAGTGTTTTAGGAAGACCCCCAGGTGATTCCACTGTGCAGCCAAGCGTGAGAAAGCCCTGCTCAAGGACCGTGCTTCTCAACTTGAACTTTTGCAAGAACCACCTGGGGATCTTGATAAAATGCAGATTTCAGTTCAATAGGCCTGGGGTGGACCCAATTCTCCACATTTCTAACAAGCTCCCAAGTGATGCCAGTGCTGCAGGTGGACCGACCACCCTCTGAGTGGCAAGGGCCTGGAATGTACCAGCAGTAGGTTTTGTTTCTACTTTGAAAAACACTACAATATTGTCAGGAAAGGGGGAATGTGGGGACAAAATTAACAGAAGGGAAAAGTCAAAGTATAAGTAACTCATCATGCAGGACAGAGAGGGGGCAGATTCTAGGACCTTACTCTTGGATTCCTCAATGCTAGGCACACACGGTGGGCATTCCACATGTAGCAAAGGCCACAGGAAGTGCTTCATGGGGGTGCGTGCTGACAGTGATTTGCAAGGATGGGAGGACATCCCAGGAAATGGCGATGTGGGCATGAAGATTGTGTGATAAAATTAGCTAAAACTTGGTATAAATGTGCAGATCCACAATTCTCCCCAAGCAGTGGTTCCCTTTGGGGGAAAAAGGGCCTGGGATTGGGATGGGGCATATTGAAGGGGCTTTTAGGGTGGCTGGGAAAGTTCCTGTTCTTGACTTGGGTACCACTTGCTTAATAATAGTTTATTAAGCCATATATTTTACTTGTGTGGTTTTCCGTGTCTGTGTTTTATTTTATAATAAAAATATTTATAGACAGTTCTATCCAGAATAACCATGTACATATTGTGAGGGGTAGGTTTTCCTTGGCTAAAGCAGTTTGTACTGAACCCAGTCAGAGGTTGCTAGGGGATACTGCGTGTGCATGACTAATGGGTCATCTCACTGCACTCAACGGAATGTCAGAGGCATGGAAGAGTAGGGCATTAACAGAATAAAGTACGAAGTTAACTGAATCTGATATGGGAAGAGGGAGTTATATAAGCTCAAAATAACTGTTTCATTTTCTTCTGCTCATGTAAAAAAAAAAAAGGGAAGGTTATGGCTTCTACTCTCCCCTTGCTCTCCTCTGACCTCCATGGAACCCCCAGACCCCTAAATCCAACTGTCCCTGAATATCTCCAGCTGAGTAAGTCCCCCAAACTCAATGTGTCCAAATGCAGAACTCACTGTCTTTCCCCCAAAACCTGTGCCTCTTCAATCTCCCTTTATTGGTGACTTGCAGCACCCTGCACCCTGTCATCTTGAGCCAGAAGTCAAGAAATACCTCCCCTTGACTCTACCTTCCTTGCATCTTACAAGCAGCAGGTGACTAACCTCGGTCGATTCCAGCCTAACACCCCTTAAATCATTCCCTCCTTTTCAGTGGGGCCCCTGTTGTGTCCCTGCAGCCCCTCCATCTCCTGCCTGTATTACTGCAGTCGTCTCCTGGCCAGTCTGGCTTCCTCTGGTCCAGCCCCTCCAGCACCCTCCACACTCTGTTACAGTGCTTTTCCCAAGAAATCACTCTAACTATGCTGCTCCTCTGTTCGCTACTGTTTATAGAACAAAGCCTTCAGTCTGTAAGGTTGGTAGGGAAGGCCCTCTTGCTCTATGTCCTGCCACCTTCCTCTCCTGCTGTACTGACCCTCCCCATCTCTCCAGCTCCTCTCACTCCAACTGGGCAAAATTTCTTTGGTTCCACAAACTTGCCTGCATAATTCATTCATACCTCTGGGCTTTTGCCCTTGCCATTCTCTCTTCCTGGATGAGTCTTCCGGGCTCTCCCGCAACCCTAGCCAAATGCAGGCACACACAGCACCTTCTGTTCTTTCAAGAGTTCCATTGTCTGCAAGTCTTTCCTGATACACTCACCTGCTACTTAACATACATTAGAAGATGACATACACAAATCTTAGGGTTAAAGGTCAATCTATTTTCACAAAGTGAGCACACACATGGACCCATTTCAGCTACATTCTGTTCTTTTCTTTTCTTTTCTTTTTTTGGTAAGGAATATTGGCCCTGGGCTGACATCTGTGCCAACCTTCCTCTATTTTGATGTGGGATGCCACCACAGCATGGCTTGGTGAGTGGTGTATAGGTCCACACCCGGGACCCAAACCCACAAACCCTGGGCCAACAAAGCAGAGAGCATGCACTTAACCACTATGCCACCAGGCCGGCCCCATGGACCCACTTGGGTACACAGAATATTATCACTCCCGTCAAAGCCCCTCCTTTGTCCCCTTTCAATCACTAACACCCTCACCAGGGATGGACTGAAATAGTTCCAACATTGCTTTGATACGAACTAATTTGTGAAAACTTATATATTTTATATAATTAAAAAACAATTATAAGAGAAAATAACATATGCTCATTATAAAAAGTTTAAACAGAAGCGCAAAAATGTACAAAATGAAAGAATTTCTCCCATCAGCCCTCTGACCACATACACACACAAACACCCCATTCCCAAGGTTAAACACTTCAAACAGTTTGATGCATGCGTCCATGAAGACTATATAACAAGCAGGAGAAAATTCCATTCAAAATGGATAGAACAACGAAGATAATCTTCTGGTTCTCATAATTTATTTAATCCTTTTCTGAGTGAATGAACATTTAGGTTGTTTCCAATGCCTGGCTGTTACAAACAACACCACATCCACCATTTCATTTGACCATCTTCAACAGAAAATGTAAAGACCTTCTCAAAGCCCAGAGGAAGGGCAGGCTTCGGGATTTAATTCAGTCACTCAACTGTGTCACCAAAGACTCCGTTTCTCTCTCCTTGCTCTACCTTCCAAGACATCAGCTTCATCCCAAGTCTGGCTCACCTCGTGATTGTGACATTGCTGGCTACAGGGCCACATGCTTCATCAGAGAGAGGAGTAGGGAGGGAAAGGAAAGGAAGAGAGGGAAGAGAGAGAGAAACTCAACAACCATGGAGTGAACATCCTAGGCTTCACTCTGATTGGACCGAATTTGGCCATGTGCTTACTTATGAACCCATCACTGAGGCCTGGGGAATGCCAAGTATTGATTGGGTCGGTTTCCATTCTTGAATTAATCTCTGTGGCAGAAAGGATGAAATTTTCCTAGTTGGCTCCATGAATAGGGCCAACCTCTGGAGTTGGGCATGGGGTCAATTCCATCCAAACTGTGCAATAGGGTAATAGGGATGGATGCTGGGAAGGCCATCATATTATTCACTACAATGAATATCCTTTGAGACCATTTTTTTTTTTGTCTAAATATACACTCATCTATACACGAATACATATATGTAATTTTTAACTACAATGTGATCACACAATTCTGCAACTTTATGTACATATAAATCTACCTCAGCTTTTGAAATTGTAAGGTATTCCATCATATGGGTACAAAATAATTTATTTAATCATTTCCCTAACTGGTGAATATTTAGATCGTTTTAAACATTTACAAAAATTCTACATTGACCATTTCATCCTGAACAATATCTCAAACAGATGATAAAAAGTAATTTTTGAAAGAGACATTTTAAAATGCTTTATTGTGGGGCCAGCCTGGTGGTGCAGCAGTTAAGTTCACACGTTCCACTTCAGTGGCCCGGGGTTTGCCAGTTCAGATCCCAGGTGCGGACCTACACACCACTTGCCAAGACATACTGTAGCAGGCGTCCCACATATAAAGTAGAGGAAGATGGGCACCGATGTTAGCTCAGGGCCATTCTTCCTCCGCAAAAAGAGGAGGATTGGCGGCAGATGTTAGCTCAGGGCTAATCTTCCTCAAAAAAAAAAAAAAAGAAAATTATTTCATTGTACCTAAAGTTCGTGAACACAAGAGGACGTGATGTTCTTTAAAAGTCAGCGAGGTACATCTCTACCAGTCTCTATCCAAAGAAAAGATTGCTTTTCTTTTATCATTTTATTTAATACAGATATGAGCTGTACTACATCTTTCAAGGGGATAGGAAATATTTCATTGTTGCTTTAGATTGAAAGGAAATAAAAGCGAGTTGCAGAAACAGAATGCAGATTGGGGGATGTGAAAATGTTATTTGGCCAAGAGAAACCTGAAATTGATGGGCTCGGAGGATTGAAATGAAGCCCAGCGTTCCCCCAGCCCTTCTCCTGCCTTCACACCAGAATTCATTCAATCACACCCAGACGCTTAGCTAGAAAGTCACCTGCAAGCAATTTGGAGGCTTATTACAAAATATTTGATATAAAGAACCTTGCATGAAATAACATTTCCATTACATTCAACCATAAACACAATTCTTTCTTTTCTCTCCTTCATAATATTTTTCTAGTTTCTATCGTAACTTTTTTCCCTTTTATTCATCTCCCTGACGGAGAGTTGATTCAGTCTCTGAACAAGGTGTCCCGGGGCTCTGCTCCTTCCTGTCGGAGACTTTCTGAAGTCTAATCCAAAAACTCTCTTGCTATACTTCAGGCCTGTGTCTTCTCCCTGTCCTTCCTAGAAATGTTCTACGTATGTGCTCTCCTTTCTTGTGGGTGTCGGAGCCTGTCTGTCTTACTCTCTCTTTCCAGCTCTGAGATGCCTGCTATGGACTGAATTGTGGCCCCCAAAATTCCTGTGTTGAAGCTGTAACCCCTGATACCTCGCAATGTGCCTATATTTGGAGATGGGGTCTTTAAAGAGGTAATTAAGTTAAAATGAGGTCTCTAGGGTGGGCCCCAGTTCAGTATGACTGGTGTCCTTATACAAACAGGAGACTAGGACACAGACACACATAGGGAAGACCCTGTGAGGACACAGGGAGATGGCAATCTACAAGCCAAAGAGAGGCCTCAGAAGAAACCAAGCCTGCTGACACCTGATCTTGGACTTCCCGCCTCCAGAACTGAGAGAAAATAAATTTCTGCTGTTTAAGCCCCGCAGTCTGTGGTACTTCGTCATGGCTGCCCTAGAGCAGTAATACAATGCCCAGACCCAAGCATGCGATGGTAACTCCTTTCTGAGCCAGATGGAGCCCCCTTGACCTCCCATCCCTGTCCGGGTGGTCCCTGGGTCCCTTCTCCCTGTGTCCTCCTGGACTTCTGTTGGATGATCCCTCCCACTCTGCTCCTCCCAGGTTCTGCTGGTTGCCTCCCTCAATATGCCTATAGAACAGAGGTTTTCCAGTCTTGGGAGCTAAGAAGCACTGCTTTGTGAATGCAGGTTCCCAGGCCAGAGATTTGAATCACTAGTTCGGCGATGGGGCTGGAGAACCTGCACTTTTAATAAACATTCTCAGGTAATTCTGAGAAACCCCATCGAAGATATTTCCCCTTTCCTGTCTCTCTAACCCAGTGGTCATCCACCTTGGCTGCACATTAGGGTCACCTAGAGAGCTTTTTAAAACCCACGCCCAACTCCCCCCCCCATAATATTCTGAATTCATTAATCAAGAGTGGGGCCTGGACATCAGTATTTTAAAAAATTTGTCCATGGGGTTCCACATGCGGCCAAAGGGAGAACCACGGGTCCAGCCCCACTGCCATTTTCCCAAAGTCAGGCCATCCTCATGCTCAGGGGAACTGAGCGAGAGCCTCCCAATGTCTCTCTGCTTCCACCTTTACTGCTCTCCCCATGCCACTCATTCTCCACAACGCAGTCAGAGGAACAGTTCTAAAACACGAGTTTAGTCATGTCTTTCCCCAACTAAAAGTCCATCCGTAGCTCCTCGTTACTTCAGGTTAATGTTTATAAGCTCCTTAGACTGACAGACAAAGCCCTCCATGTTCTGGCCCCTGAGGGTCTCCCACCTCCACCCTGGAGCTCCAGCTCCCGCCATACTCACATCCTGGGTTCCCCCAAATCACCAAGTTCACTCATACCTCTGCCTTCACCATTGCTTTTCCCTTGCCTGGAATGCCCTTCCACCCGCTTAATGCCTTCAGTTCTGTGGTGACATTGTCTGGGAACCCTTCTCTGACACCCTTCCCATGCCTAAGCAGGGAGATGAGCCCCCACTCCTTTTCCAGAAGGCTACCAGTGCACGCCTTTATCGAAGCACATATGACACTGTATTGTAATTGCTACATCTCTATCTCTCTCACTGGACTATGCTCATCTTTTCTCTCAGCCTCTGAGGGTCCCAACTCAGTGCGCATGTACACAGGAGGGCTTGGTGAACACTTGTTTAATAAATGAATGAATGAATGATTACCTTGCGCTCTCCCAGCTGTGCCCCTTGCCCAGTGCCTGCTGTCTCGTTACCATCCACAAACCGGCTTGGCTCCCTCAGTTCTGATGTTCCTCCTTGGCGCTGTGTTCCACGTCTACTTCCACTCCAGGGTAACTATTTGCACCAGGGCTCATCCAGCCCAGAACTAGGAGTGAGAACAAGTAATAGAATCAGTGCTACTCTGGGCCAGGCACTTCCCCTTCTTTAATACCCACAGCAAGACAAAGTAATTATCATCATCTTCATTTTACGGTTGAGGAAACTGAGGCTCACAGAGCTTGAAAGTGATTTTCCCAGGGTCGCACAGAGCTGGGCGTGGCTGAGCCAGAACTGGAAGCCCAGAATCTGGCTCTACAAGCCCAACTCTTCCTGCTGGGCTGCACGCACATCCGTTGAAAGGAGATGCAGCTGGGTGGGAGGGAATGAGGAAGGGCTGCCCAAGACTCAAGCTGACAAAGTGACTCAGTTCCCGTGAGTGGGGCCTGGGGCAGTCCCCCAACTCTATAGCCATCAGTGTTTCTGCCAATGGACATGGTGTACCCAAGTGACCTGTCCGTAATGCCACCCTCCATCAAACAGGTTTAGAATGTGCAGTCCCTACGGACAAGGGCTTTTGCCCATTTTGTTCACTGATGTAACCCAAGTGCCTGGAACAGTGCCTGATATAAGGCAGACGTTTAATTAGCACTTGTTGGTTTAATGAAAGAGAGTGAATTAACGACGATCATCCTGTTAAAAGTCCTGAGTATAGTCCTTTTCAGAACTGCTCAGGCCTTTAGAACCCAGTTCTCTAATGAACCCCTATTTAAGGGTTGAAAATTTTGTTCTTCTTTCTCCTCTGTGATGTATTTTTCCCCTTTTCGCATGTGGATACTGAAAATTATAATTACTTGTTGATGAAAAATGCACGTTAAGATCTCCTGATAAAAAGCCCCTCAATAGGTGAAAACATGTCCTGATGTTACTTCAATTCCAAAATAGTAATCCTGGGTGGCACTACCTCATGAGACCCTGAGGCTTTGGAGCTGTTTATAGACTTGAAAATTGGTTCAATTTCATCACCATGAGCTGTTGCTTATCACCTTCACTCTGACTTTCAAGTCCTCTGAGTCCGACCTTGAGCTCTCATCTCATGATACCAACACCTTGAAATAGGCTCAAACTGTTCCATATCCAAACAAATATAAGCAGGGGAGACCTCTTCTCTGACTTTTTAATTTAATGGAAATAGACAAGTGACTGGCTTCTGGTTCACCTCGGCAATAGCAGCGTGTCCTTGTTATAGTGCACTGGACCTTGACTTAATGTCTGGAAAAGACATAGAAGCTTTATCTAGCCCAAGAGAAAGCCAGGATAATAATCATAGAATGCAAATATGAGAAAGAGAATTAGATGGGGCCTCAGAGGTCACCAGAGTTTGGCGAGGCTCCACTTTACAGATGAGGAACTCAAGTCATGACAGTGTACACTAGTTTCCTGTTGCTGCCATAACAAGTGATCACACACTTGGTGACTTAAAACAATACAGATTTATTCTTGTATGGTTCTGGGGGTCAGAAGTCTTATGGGGCTAAAATCAAGGCATCAGCAGGGCTGGTTCCTTCTAGTGGCTCCAGGGGAGAATCCATTCCTTGCCTCTTCCAGCTTCTACAAGCCAACGGCACTCCTTGGCTTCTGTCTGCATCACTCCAATCTCTGCTTCCCTGGGCACATCAACTTCTCTCTGTCTCTGATCCTCCTGCCTCGCTCTTGCATGGATCTGTGTGATTACTTTGAGCCCACCTGAATACTCCCAGATAATCTGCCTATTTCAAGATCCTCAATTTAATCACATCAGCGAAGTCCCTTTTGCCAGATAAAGTAACATTCACAGGTTCTGGAGATTAGGACATGGACATCTCTGGAGGCCACTGTCCAGCCTACCACGTGGGGTAAAGAGATTTGCTTAAGTTGACACCATGAGGAAGGAGCCAGGCCTAGGACTGAGGTCTCTCAGCTGCTCCTGTTTATCTACCACCTGGGGGTCAGCTGAGGCCTCTCTGACATTCCAGATTAAGTGAAATTGAATCCAGCCCCATCTCAGGTTCTGTGAGAAGGTTAATGTGCTCTGCAAGATTGGGCTAACTCTCCATCATATCTTCTCAAGGTCACCTCTCCCCCACACCCACTGAGCTCCTGCCACCGCTGAACTCCAAATTTCACCTGCATCTCAACTCCTATATCAGTTCTCCAGGGTCTCCAAAAGGCACCTGTGATCATCACTTATACTTCCAGGAAGGGGATAAGACCCCCACAGCCCCTTTAGCCGGGAATATCTTTACATATGAAAATAGGAGGTTTTGGAAGGATGCTTTTTTTCCCACTCTTCTTCCACTTTTTGCTCCAAGAAATACTTCCTACACCCATTGCTCGCTGAAGTCTTCTAATGGGAACAGTATTTTTTATTACCCAAATACACATCTAGTTTCCGAATTCTCCTGGAGAAGAGCATGCAATATTTCAAATTCACATGAAGGTGTAGTTGACTGATAGCTGATCCTCTCCTGAGAAGACATTTTAATGCAGGAAAGGCTGTGGGCACATGAGATGCAGGTCAGGTGATGCAGAGACGAGCACAGAGAGGAAAGGTGGGTGCACTTCTCTGCTTCCCGCAGAGCCAGGCTGTGGCCGACTTCCACCTGCAGGAACGCTTTATCAGAACTCTCAGCCTCACCCCGAGCAGATTCCTAAATTTTCCCTGGAGGATTAAACATAGTAAGGAAAACCACAGTAGGACAGAAAGCCCCGTGAGGACACTCTGCCTTGATGGGGTTGAGCAAAGACCAGAAATATCTCTGGGACCTGCCTTTCATCAGCTGCCTTTCCTGACTTCAGCTCCAGATCTTGCCCTGCTAAAAAGACCTGGGTGAGAAAGCTCTGCCTGAGGGACTTCTGGCTGGATTAGATGCTCCAGCTCTGAGCTCCCTTCCAGCTCACCCACATCCTGGTCATTCAGTACCCATGCGCAAGGCCTGGTAACTATCTTCCTGGAAAAGCCGGGGTTGGAACAAAGAGAACTGGACTCAGAGTCAGGAGACCTGATTTCTGGTCCTAATTCTCACCTTCTGAAGACAGAGCTGCTGATAGGTCTTGGGAGGACAGAGCCCGTCACCTAACATTGTCTCACCTGGAAGTGACAACTAGCTATGCTCAGTGTTGAACAAAACTTTTTCGGGTGCAACAGACAGAAATCAGTGAAAGGCCTACCCTAGCTTGGTAAGCGGGAAGGACAGGATGTACCAGGTGTGACAGACCCAGGCCCGCATCAGTGTTGTCAACACCTCTGCTCTCTCTCTCCCCACCTCTTAATGCTGTTGTTCCCTGAGTGTTGGCTTATTCTCCATTATCACAGCAGGTCATTTTCCATGTGGCAGGAAAGACGGCCACAGGCAGCCTCAGATTCAAATCCTTCCAGCATCTCAGAGGCAGGCAGCTGTCTTCCCCTTTGGTTTCTACAAAACCGTCCCAAAGAAGGGCTCTGATTGGCCTGGCTTGGTCATGTGCTCACTTCTGAACCAATCTCTGCAACCAGCAGGGGATGGTGCGCTGGTCCAGGCTGGGTCATGTGCCCACACTGTGGCTGAAGTAGGGGGCAGGGTGCGCTATCAGAGGAAGGGACAGGAGGAAAATCATGCTGGGCAACCCAAATCCATGGCTACCTCAGCCCCCAGCTTATCTGTGTGTGTCTGGTAGCCATGGTCCACGGTGAATGAAGGGAGACAATGATGAGACAGAAGCCAGGGAAGGAAGGAAAATAAAGAGTGTGCCCAGAGGATATAGAGCCTGTGAAGGTGAAATTGCTCCTCTTCTCCTTGGGAAGCAGTAGTTTCAAAGAGGAAAGCTGGAGAAAAACATTCCCTCCATGGGCAGGGAGCCCCGAGTCATGTCACACCTCCAGCAGCAACATGGAATGCCTTTAGTGGGCACAGCACCTCCAGCTTCACATTCCCCCTCTGCAAAGTACAGACAGTAGTTCTGGACTCACAGGCCGTGTCTGGGGTTCTACAGAAGTAACAGCCAAGGTGGGGCTTCTTGGTGCCAGTGCTCTCAGGAGAAGAGGAATGAGGGAGGCAGGATGGAACAGAGGAAGAAGCCTAGAAAGATGTAGGTTCAGCTGAATTCTAACCTCAGCCTGATCCCACAGGGAGCTCTGTAACACTGATGGCACCGCAGAGTCATCCGACCTTCAGACAAGAGACCAGGGTTTTGCATCGCATGTCTGTCAATCATTGGCTGAGGGTCACCTTCGCTGGGAAAGCAGTCATTTCTAGGCAGCCCAGGGCTCAGAAAAAGGAAGCAGCTGAGAGCTGTGAGCAGCCAACACAGCTGCTGGGGGCAGGGTGCTAGGCAAATTAAATGGGATCTAGGTGGGCCCCAATAGCACCCCTATAGGGCTATGGGGAGATAAGTTAATTCAAGTGCCCATCACAATGCTAGGAGTTATCATTGTCATCATCAGTTTATCCCTGTTGTACAAAAGTAATAGTAAACACCATGTAATGCATGATTCTCTGCCAGACACTGTACTCAATAACATAGGCATGCGTAGGCGGTAGGAGTCTAGACAGACCTAGGCTCATATCCTGTGCCTGACCGGCCATGGACTAATTGTGTGATTTGCGGTGTACAATTTAACCCATTTGAGCTTCAGAGTTCTAATCCATAAAATGGGCTAATAACCAGAGCTATCTCCTGGGGCTGCCCTGAGGAGGACATGAGATCATCCCTCAGATGCTTTTGGTGAAGTGTTGGAACAAAAGAAGCTCTCTAGTGACTCTTAGTTCTTATTAGTTTCTGTGGCCAGACTGTCTCAAACAGCCAGCACTTAAGCTCACAGAAACGAGGAAATCATGAGGCATCAATTGGTTTCACAAAAGACAGGAATAAGGATTTGCATTATGTAAAAGATGAAGCCAACTGTGCTTAAGGGAGCGAATCCATTTTCAAAAAGAGGATATGAAAGCTGAGGCTGAGCCCAGTCCAAGGACGTAGGTGATTCATCAAGATGGCATCATGGGTGGGCGTCTTTGCAGCAGTTCCTCAGGTCCTCCCAGATCTCTGGTCGGAACAAAGGGGCCTCACCCTGGGCTTTCACAAAGATCTGTCAGCCTGAGGTCACTACCTTTAATGGTGGATCCGCTTTTCCTGCCTGTAACCAAAGAGGATGTATGTCCAGGTAGAGATTAGCTCAGGCTCCGACGTCAGATGAACCTGGGGTGTGCCCAGTTCTGCACTCTAACCGCTGTGTGGCCACGAACGTGTTACTTAGCCTCTGTAAGTTTCATTTCCTTCTCAGTTAATAGGGGAGTATAATATCTGCATTTGGGATTATTATGGAGATTAAGTTAAATGATATTTGTAAACACTTAAATCAGTATCTAGTTCTTAAATCAGTGCCCGCTCCCAAAGAGCAGCAGCTATTGTTATTATTGATGTTCCTTTGTTCAACCAATATTTGTTATCGCCTACTAGGTGTCAGCACTGTTTCTGGTAGTGGGAAGACATTGGCAAGAAAAAACGTGAGATTCCTGCTCTTAAACACTTATATTCAAGTGAAAAGAGATAGTTGATAAATAAACAAGAAAACCTCCAGGGCATGGTTAAGCGTTATGCAGGGAATTAAAACAGGGTGATGTCATAGAGAGTGATGAGAGAGATCCTTTAGTCTGGCCTCTTCTTTAGAAAGGCCTCTCTGAGGAGGTGAGGTTCAGGCTGGGAACTGAAAACAAGATGGCACCAATGATGGGATGACCTGGGGAAAGTACGTTTCAGGCAGAGGGGGCAGCTAATGAAAAGCCCCAGAAATAGAAATGAGCTGGGCATGGTGAAAGCAAGCTCAGTATGTTGGAGGGACGACAAAAGACTAAAGTGGCTGGAGTGCAGTGGGCAAGGGTGGTGGACAGGTGAGAGGCGAGGTTGGAACAGTAGACAGAGGAGACCAGTTAGGGTTTTGTAAACCAGGTGAGGAGTTTGGATCTTAATCTGAATGGGATAGAAAGTAACAGAAGGATTTTAAGCTAAAGAGAGAGAGAATCTGAAATAGCTCTTTAAAATCTTACCTGAGGGGCCGGTCCAGTGGCGCAGCGGTTAAGTTCACACGTTCCGCTTCTTGGCAGCCCAAGGTTCACCAGTTCGGATCCCAGGTGCGGACTTGGCACTGCTTGGCATGCCATGCTGTGGTAGGCATCCCACATGTAAAATGGAGGAAGATGGGCATGGATCTTGGCTCAGGGCTGGGCTTCTTCAGCAAAACGAGGAGGACTGGCAGTAGTTAGCTCAGGCCTAATCTTCCTCGAAAAAAAAAAATTTTTTTTTTTTTAAATCGCTTGAATAATTTCAACCAATTTTTAAAGAAGTAATCATACCATCCTACATATCTTTCAGGAGATTGAGGATGCAGAAACACTTCCCAGTTCTTCATGTGAGCCTGGTATTATGCTAACAGCAAAGCCAGAGAGACGCCATAAGAAAACTAAAGATTAATATCCGCATGAACATAGATGCAAAAATCCTTAACAAAATATTAGCAATCTGAATCCAGAAACATGTCTTTAGTGACTTTTCTTCTGATCTTCCATCTGCAGCCTTCCAGACCCCCCTTTTCCAGCTTCACCCATGGTCTAATTTTAATATTAAGCCTATTAAATCTCTAATACTTGTTTTAAAAAATGAGTTTGCTAAAAAGCAACACCCATTCATGATAAAAGCTCTCAACAGAATAGGAAGAGAAAGCAACTTCCTCAATCTGAAAAAGGGTGTCTGTGAAAAACCTACAGCTAACTTCGTATTTAATATGAAACACTGATTTACCGCTGAGACCAGAAACAAGAATAAGGCAAGGTTGGTCCTCCCTCACCACTCCTATTCAATACCGGACTGGAGGCTCCAGTCACTGTAATATGGCAACAAAAAGAAATAAAACACATCGAGATCGGAAAGGATGAAGTAAAATTGTCTTTATTTATGGATGACATGATTCTGTGTGCAGAAAATCCTAAGGAATCTACCAAAACCCAAATAAACAAACAAACTCAAACTATTAGAATACAAGACAATCCAGTTTTTAAATGAGCAAAGGATTTGAATAGATAGTTCATCAAAAAAGGTATTCAAATGTCTAATAAGCACATGAAAAGATACTTAACATCATAAGTCATTAGAGAAATGCATTTTAAAACTGAAGTGAGATACCACTACACACGTACTAGAACTGTCAAAAAGACTGACAATCCCAAGTGTTGGCAAAGATGTGGAGAAACTAGGACACTCATACGTTGTTGGTGGGAACATAAAACAGTACAGTCACTTTGGAAAATATATTGGAAGTTTTATAAAAAGTTCCCATATAACCCAGCAATTATATTCCTAGATATTTACCCAAGAGAAATGAAAACATGTCTACACGAAGAGTTGTGTGCAAATTTTCATAGTAGCATTATTCCTAATAACCAAAGACTGGAAATAATCAAAATGTTCATCAACTAGTGAATGGATAGCAAAAATTTGGTAAATCCATACAACGGAATACTATTGAGCAATGAAAAAGGAATGAACTATGGATACATGCTACAACATGGATAAATCTCAAAAACATTTTACCAAGTGAAAGAAGTTAGACATAAGCAACCATGTATACTATGATTCCATTTATGTGAAATTTCTAGAAAAGGCAAATCTATAGAGACAGAAAACAGATCAATGGTTGCCTCATGCTGGGAGTGGAAGCTGAGACTGACTGCAAACAGAGGTCAATTCTGTTTGTGGGGAGATGGAAATGTTCTAAAACTAGATTGTGGTGAAAGTTGCTCAACTCTATAAACTTACTAAAAATAATTGAGTTGTACACTAACAATGGGTGAAATTTATTGAGGGTAACATATTACCTCAATAAATCTATTTAGAAAAATTTGGGTAATTACGTGGAGAGTGAATTAGAATGAGAGAAAAGAGATCAGTTACAGGCTGTTGCATTGGGCCACGGTGAAAGCGATGGTAGCTGAAACAAACATGGTAGCAGCGAAGATGGTAAGAACTGGTAGGATTCTCGATACATTGTGCTAGTGGTGTTGACAAGATTGCTGATGGCTTAAACATGCAATAAGTAAAGAGAAGGATAGAGAGGAATTGTGGTGATGAGGATGGTTGTAGTTGTATTTTGCAGTTAAATTCTGAGGGATTCCTAGCACCCATTGCTGAGGGCTCTGGCCCCACTCAGTGTGAGTGCAGAGATGGGGTGGTGTGTGTGTTGAGGGGGGGACTTTTTAAAAGTGCAGATTCCTAAGATCTGATCTACTGAATTAGAATTCTAAAGGTTGGTCCCCGTAATCTGCATTTTTACAAATTGCCTCAGGTGATTCAAAAGCACTGCAAAGTTTGTAAACTAATCTGTTGCAGGCATTATTTAAAAAGTGTTACAATGCTTAACTTTTGTTAATTGGTTCCGGTAAACTTGTCTAATGTCCCTCTTCAGGTTCTTGAGCCTAGCTGTCCTATTCCCGTTCATAATTCTTCAGCCCTGAGAACACCAAGATCAAAAGCCCAGCATTCTCCTGAACTCTGTTCTTTCTCACTTAAAGTCTGCTTGCCCAGTTTAGTAAGCACCGCTCCCGAGGGAGGGCTTGGTTTTGAAGGAGAAAGATTAACCAGGGCTGGCGTCTGTGGTTCCCCATCTAATACCCTCTCACTGGGGAATCTTTTGAAGTGATCTAACCACAACTTTTAGATGAACCACAGAAATTATTTATAAATCAGTGAAATCACAAGCATTCCCACCAACCCTCTAAACTGGTCTTTCTCTCTGGCTATGCCCCACCCTTCTTAGGACCATTGATAGAAGATTTGTGAAACCTGAGTTTAAATCCTCATATACCACCTAACAAGCCACTTGGCCTTATTCTAGTTCTGGGACTCAGTGAGCTCAACTGTAAAGGGAGAATGAAACAGTCAATGGTTCTTAACCGTGGCTGCACATTAAAATCACTAGGGGAGTGTTTAAAAATTGCTGATGCCCTGGCCACACCCCAGACAATTGCATCAGAATCTCTGGGTAGTGGGACTGAGGCATCAGTATTGTTGGAAAATTCCAAAGGTGATTCCAGTTGCAGCCAAAGCTCAGAACCATTGAGCTAAGTGATCATTAAGAATTCTCGAAGCTCTTTCTCTAATGTATATTTTCCTTGGCTCCCGCAACCCCACCCATGACCACCACTACAAGGCAAAGGTGAGTGAGGATACTGTATTACAGTCTGGCAGCTGGCCATTACCCAGAGGGTATGTCTACTCAGTCTGACGAGGACCACCTCTGGCCGGGCTGCTGAAGAACCAGTGAGTATTTGAAGGTGCCTTCTTGAGCAGGTAAGTGAAACCAACCTCCCTGGTTGCATTCAAGACCCTGCCTTTGGTGTCCCATAAATTAAGAAAAACTACCACTTCATGGGAAGCAGGGGTTCTATCTCTTATAGACATTGCCCAGTAGCCTCCAGGGTCTACAGAAAGGCAATCATGGGTTGTTTTTTCATCTTTTGTTTCTGCCAAATGGAGTGAGTCAAAGAAGACGGCATATTGGCTTCACAAAGCAGAGACTATTTTTAAACATTAATTTGACTTTTTGGATTGATCAGATGTCAACAGTAGGTAACAGAATCCTGGGAAATATATAGGAGGCTAAATTGTATGGAAATCTCTAGACATCTTATTTTTCTGTGGACTTAGAAATTGCCTACTATTCTATAAGGTATAAATCATTCCAAAATCTGTGCAAGAAAGAATGTGAAGACAAGAATGCTTGAAGCTTCAAATTGCCTTCTTTCCCTTTTAGCCACAGTAATTCTAACCCCCCATGGTGTTTCCCATCTCAGTGTATAGCACATCCAAAAATCCTGAAGTGTCCTGACTCTGCTCTTTCATACCCATATGCCTAAGCCATCAGCAAATCCTGTTGGCAAGACCTTCATAACATATCCCTAGTCTAATCTTTTCTCACCACTCTTTTTCAAGCCACTATCATCTCTTCCCTCTGTCTAGCTCTAACACGCATTTGCTCTGTGACCCATAAAAGGACAGAGTTGGCCTAGCTAACCTCTGAGGTCCCTGCTAGTCCTAAGAGTCTAGATAGTCTAATTCACAGAAGTCAGTGGACTTTTACTGAGCGCTCACTATGTACCAGGTGCTCTGCTTTTGTTATTTCATTTTGTCCTTATACCAACCCAATAAGGCAGGCACTATGGTTCTCCCTTTGAAGAGATGAGGCAGCTGAGACACAGACACTGCTGGCTGTCTACCCAGGGCCACTCCCCCTTGCCTCCTTGTTAACTGAGTCTGACTTTACTAGGAGGGGCAATGAGCCCAGCTCCTAGGGATCAGTGAGTCACCATCAGTCAAAGCCAGTTTTGTAACCATACTCTGCTTTACCCATGATTGGTACAGATGTGGACATGAGAGATATAAGGAAAAGTCTGTTGGGGCATCCTGGGAAAATGTTTTCTCCCTGAGGAGAGAAAAAGGAGCTAAAGAGAAAGCCCTTTATGCCTTGTCCCTGTTACTTCATGTTCTGGATATCGTCAGGAGAGGAAGTGAAGTTGGCGGCTTTGTCAGTCTTATGGCAATCGTGAAGTGGGGAATGGGATGTTTCTAAGGATGGAGAAGGAAAGAGGAGAAAAGTTTGGTCCTTAATGGTCTCATTGAACCTGGTGCTGCCTACCTTTGGCTTTCTTAAGTAAACCATAAATGTCCTTATGAATTAAGCCAGGCCAGTCTAGAATCCTGTTCCATGGAACCCAATCCATCCTGACACAGAAGTAATTGTCTCAGGATATAGAGCTAGGAAGCAGCAGCACCAGGCTGCAAAGCCACATCTGTCTGTCTGTCTGTCTGCAAAAACAAAGTGGACAAGTTCTCGTCTCTGCCACACCCCTAGTTTAATTCCAGCTCTATACCTCTAGAACAAGATGGGCTTGAACAAGCATTCAAGGGCTACCCAGCCATAGCTGACAATGGACCCAGATCTGCACACAGCTGCTCTTCTTGACCTGGGCAGAACCTTCCTGAATGTGGGCCCTGTGGGAGCCAGGTTCCCCCTCGGCTCTGTGGAGACAATTTTCAGGGGCTACTATAATAAACAATAAGACTCATAGGAAGCCACCAACTTCTTCACTCATCTGCTTTCATGACATCCCCCTCATTTCTCTGTGCTTATGTCTGGAGCTTGGATAACTCCATTCAATCTGTCTTCTAGAGTTGGAGCTCAAAAGGTTGATCTTTACCCCAAACCAGCATGTTCTCATCAGGGGGTCTCAGAAATCAAGCCACTAAGTTTTGTACTGGACCCAGAGGGTTCAGGGGAGGTGATTGGAATTCCTCCCCTTTCCTAGCCTAACTCTGCACCCCTATAGGCTGCCTAGGGGCATTGAAGCAAACAGATCTGAGAGATGCCAAAAGGCTTGGCCACCTTCCAATGTCTCTCCCATTGACCCACTCCAGGGTGAGAAATTCCTACCTTGGGTCAGTCCTAGGAAATAAAGTAGAATTTCCAGATTGAACCTTTTTTGCAAAACAAATATATTACTTAATAGGGATAGCAGATCAGTTTCCTTGCTATACATGAGACTCTTACATGTTGCCTCCATTTATATGGAGATAAAACCTATCTCTGTCTGAAGTACATACTTTTTTTTTTTTGAGGAAGATTAGCCCTGAGCTAACATCTGCTGCCAAACCTCCTCTTTTTGCTGAGGAAGACTGGCTCTGAGCTAACATCTGTGCCCATCTTCCTGTACTTTCTATGTGGGACGCCTACCACAGCATGGCTTGCCAAGCGGTGCCATGCCCACACCCAGGATCCGAATCAGTGAACCCCAGGGCGCTGGAACGGAACATGTGCACTTAACTGCTGTGCCACCAGCTGGCCCCTGAAACTATGTACTCCTAAAATGTGGTTTCTTATTATCTGTTTCTCTTAATAGTCTGTAAGCTCTATGAGTGTAAGGGGCCTTACATTTTTTTACTTCCTATTATAGCCTGAGCATCTATCATGGTGCCTGGCATTCAATAAATTTATATGGAAAGAATAAATGAATTGCAGTACAACGGAGAGGGAAAGAATGTAAGAAAGTGGAAAAGAGTATGATAACTCTTTTGAGAAGATTGGCTGAGAGGAGAGAGAATGGTAGTTAAAGAAGGACACGAAGGTAAGGGAGATTGTTGTTAATATGACAGCCTGGGAGAAAAGGTTAGTAGAGAAGTAGTATTTTCAGATCAGTGCTGTCCATTGCCAACTCCAGGTGGCATCATTTGCATCATATACATGTTGTGCAACGCAGTGGCCCATTTGCATGTAAGAAAAGTGATCATTCATGCAGAAGATAGAGAGGGCAGGGATCTAGAGCATGGGTTAGACTTAACTGGGTACTCACCCTCTGAGATTGGGCAGATGAATATATTAGGGATAAAGCGAGAAGCAGGAAATTAGGGCAGTTTTTGCCCAACCACCTAATTTTTTGGTCGTATAGGAGATGAAGCTATCCAATTGTAAGAGAGCAGGGGCTGTGTGAAACGTTTGAGGAAAGTGATGAGGGTTTGGAAGGGAAGAGAGAATTGACTAAGTAAAAGGATGTAACTAAACCATAAGGTATGTTCTAAGGGCCACAGACCTGGTCTGGCACCAACAGAGGACTCTGGCCGACCCGGGATCATCAAAGAGAAGGAGAGGCGGCTGGGAAATGCAGTGTGAGAAATGGTAAAGGCTGTAGGAGTGTCTGCCATGAACAGCCTCTGATTCACAAAGGGTTACAAAACTCATTTTTAAGTAAGTTGTCTAGACTCAGAGAGCAGTGTCCTACGGGAATCATTGTTTACAGTGGTTCAATTCTCTAACCAGGAACCTGCCAAAGCTCATTTATTCTTCAAAGTCCCCGAAGTCATGAGCTAATGCTGGATTAATACTTCAGTGTCACCTCCCATTATTACTAATTATAACATTTTATGGGAAAATGTATTCCAAGGTATGGGTCAGTAGACCAGGAACACTTCTACCCACCACGATCCATCTCTGAGACTCTCCCCCAGCATCTCTGCCCAACATGTGGTGAGAGCCTTGGTCAGCCTCAGGGCAAGCCCCATTGGTGGAACCAAGACTCTATGCACCCAGGGCTTGTCAGCTGCGTTCACTGAACCAAGCGCTGGACCTGGATGCATTTGTAAAGGGACTGAGAGCTCCCCCAGGAGTTCTGAATTCCACACTACTGACAGGGCCAGCACGCAGGCTGGGAGAGGGCAGCATTAGAGAAGGGCACATTCTCAGATAAGTCTCCCTTTGGTAGAGAGGTCATTACTATGTCCACTGAGAGGGCCTTTACACTTTGACCCAGCAGTTCTATTTCTAGGAATTTATCTGGTTGAAATACCTGCACAAAGGTACAAAGATAATGTCCAAAGCTGTTCACTGCAGCTTTATTTGTAATTAAGAAAAGCTGGAAACAACGTAAATATTCATCAAGGGGGAAATGAGTAGATTAATTATGGTACCCCTGTCTCACCACAGTGGGCCACCGTGTGACCTTTAAAAACATAAGGCAGCTCTACAGGTATTAATATGGTATATGATTGATCTAGTCATGATATATAATTGAAAAAACTGGGTTAGAAACAGTGTGTGTGATAGGAAATTAGATATAGCTAGATAACAAAATATACACATGTTAAAATGTATATGTGTATGCATGATTACAAATCTACTTATTGAAATATACTTTGTAGGATAAGCCCCTAATTATTAAGTGGTTACCTCTAGGGGAAAGATTAGAGAAGGAGAAATGGGACTTTCATAGTATATACATTACAGAATTGTTAGAACTTTTCTTATAATGAGCATGTATCACTTCTATATTAAAACAGTATTTTGAGCTAATTTTTAGAGAATATGAGGCATTGTAAATATGTCAGTGCACCATAAATTAATCTATAAATAAAATGTTCTCCCAGAGAAAATACCACAGGGGCTTTTTTGGGAAAATAACAAGCTGATTCTAAAGTTCATATGGAAAAATAAACATACTAGAATAACCAGAAATTTTCTGAAAAGGAAGAGAAATGAGAGGAGACAAACCCTAGCGGGTGTTAAAACACACTGTCAAAACTACAATAATGAATAGAATTACCCAGGTAGTAGCCCAGGAATAGACAGGCAGATCAATTCACTAGAAGAGAGCCCAGAAATAGACACAAATGCTTGTGGAAATGGTTACTGGACGAAGATGGCACCTTAAACCAGTGGGGAACAGCAAATCTTTCAATAAATGGAACTGGGACAACTGGGTTGCCAGCCTGGGGGAAAAAAGAACTGAATCCCTCATTTGATTTCGACACCTAATAAATTCCAGGTGACTCTATATATAAACTATAAAACTATAAAAACTATAAAAATAGATAAAAACTATAAAAGTATTAGAATAAAGTATGAGAGAATATGAGAATATTTTATAATATAGGAATAGAGCGTGCATTTCTAAGTAATATACAAAGTCCAGAAGCCATATAAGAGGCCGTTGGTGTATTTGACTTGATAAAATTAAAAATTTTCTGCATGGCAAAAAGTATCATGAGCAAAGTAAAACAGACAAACTACAGACTGGAAAAATATCTGCATAACAAACGTCAGAAAGCCAACTTCTTTAATATGTATAGTGCTTCTAAATCAATTTTAAAAAGAGGTCAATGATCTAATAGAAAAATGAGCAAAACCATGAATAGGAAATGCACAGAAATATAAATAAATATAAATACAAAGGCTCATGGCCACAGAAAAGATGGTCAACCTCACATGAAACAATACGGTATCATTTTTCATCTATAAGCTTGATAAAGTTTTTTTAAAGTTTAATAATAAAGTCTTAGTAAGGCCATATGCTGGCCTTGCTAGGGAAAAAAAAAAAAAAAAAAAACCCAGAGACTCCTATACTGCTGGTGAGAGTAGGTCCATCATCTTTGGAAGGGCATTTGGCAATATCAGAATAACATGTGCATCTACCCTTCAATCCTGCATTCTACTTCTAAGAGTTCATCCTTCAGATATGCATGTGTGCAAAGATGTATATTCAAAGAGTGTAGAAGCAAAAGACTGGACACAATTAAGTGTCTTATCACCAGGGAACTGGTTAAACAGACTGAAGGACATATATGCGGGGGGAAGAAACATTATGCAGCTGCGAAAAAGCATGAGGTAATTTTACATGTGCTGACATAGAACAATCTTCACGCTATATTTTTCAGTGGCAAAGCAGTATGTGTAGTATACTGCAATTCATGGACAAAGAGGGAAATGAAATCTGTATTCGCGGAATCTCTGGAAGCTGGGGAGGGGGACCAAGGACTACCAGTTTGGGGTAGAAGAGAAACTTATCTTCATTATACGCTTTATTCAGACTATCTGGATTGTTTACCAAGGATATGCATTCATTTTTAAGTTAAACAAAATGTAGTTTGAAATACAGCATTAGAGATCATTAAGTCCAGACCTCCCATTCTACAAACAAGGAAATGGAAGCCCTGTCCATTCATTCATTTCTTCAACAGATGGTTTTGAGTGCTGTATTAGTTTCCTATTGCTGCCGTAGCAAATTGCCACAAACTGGGTGCTTAAAACAACGTAAATTTATTCTCTTCTATTTCTGGAGGTGGGCAGTCTCAAATGAGGTGGCAGAGTTGAGTTTCTTCTGGAGCCTCTAGGCGAAAATCCAATTCCTTGCTTTTCCTAGTTTTGAGAGGCTGCCTGCATTTCTTGGTTCATGGGCCCTTCCAGCAACTGCATCATTCCAACCTCTGCTTCCATCGTCCCATCTCCTTCTCTGACTCTGACCCTCTGGCTCCCCCTCTCATAAGGACTCTTGTGATTGCATTGGGTCTATCCAGATAATCCAGGATACCCTCCCCATCGCAAAGTCCGTAACTTAATCACATCAGCAAAGCCCAAAGGCAAAAAGCTAGGTAGGGTTACATATTCATGGGTTTCAGAGATCAGGACTTGGACATCTTTAGGGACCATTATTCTCCCCACCACAAGTGCCTACTCTGCCCCAGGCACTGAGGATACAGACAGCAGGACAACAGACACACAATCTCTGCCTCATGGAGTTCACCCTCCAGCCTGGGGGAGGGAGACAATAAGCAACAGACATAAATACAATAAATAATGTTAGATGGTGATTACCACTATACAGAGATAGAGAGCAGGAAAGGAGGCAAAGGAGAGTTGGGACTGGGGTGGAAGAATTTAGAACCAGGAAGCCCTCACTGGAAAGGGGACATTGGTGTGAAGATCTGGAGGAGATAAGGGAGTAGCTGTGCAGACATCTGGGGGAAGAGCATTCCAGGTAGAGAGGACAGCAAGTGCAAAGGCCCTGAGGTGGAGTGCATGTGATATGTTCATAGAGCAGAAGGTAACAAGTGTGGCTGGAGAAGGGTAAGGGAGATGGTAGGAAAAGAGGCCAGAGGGAGTCAGGAGGGCACATAGGGTGTAGAGTCCACCAGGCCATTGTTAGGGCTGCCTTTTCCTCAGAGCAAGATGGGGCTTCTGGAGAAATTTAGGCAGAGACATAACAAGATGTGCCTTACTAAAATGCTGTCCAAAAGCAAGGGAGGAAGCCGAGAAGCTATCACGGTAACCTAGGCGTTAGAGAGCGATAGCGTGGTTCATAATACTAGCAGTGGAGGTGAAGAGAAGCCATTTGATTTCCTGATTATATGACAGGATGTGACATACATGCCAGCCAGATTTACAGATTGTTTGTAGGATATAAGAGAAACTGATAAGTCAAGAACGACTCTAAGGGTTTTGGCCCAAGCTGTTGAAAAGATGGAACTACCGTTATTGGAGAAGGAGGTTTGCAAGAGAATGGATTTGAGGGGGATCATTAGTTCAGTTTGGGAAATGTTAATGTTGAGATTCTATTAGACATCCAAGTGGGGCTGCTCAATGGGCAGCTGTAAATCCAAATCTTGAGCTCAGGAAAGAGAGCCAATGAGAGAGAAAAATTAGGAGTCAGAAAAAATGGCATTTAAAAACACGAGACTGAACAACAGGCCACTGACGGCAGAGCCAAAGCTTCAGCCCAGATCTCCTTGCTCCTGCCTTTCCACCTTGGTGACTTGAGGTGCAGAACTGACTGTATTCCTCATTCCTCGCTTTGTTTATAAAAGAATTAATTTGTTTTGCTTTTTTTTAATAGGAAAGTATCTCATGTTCCATTTATCTGAAAACCAGATAAACACCAGAAGTTAAAATTACCTACAATCTCATCAACCATAAATAATCGCTCTTAACCGTTTTATGTTTCTTTTCAGACTCTTGCTGATGTAAAGTATATATTTTGTATGTCGCACAATACCCAAAAAGTATAAGTTGATTTTACTTTCTTATTTTATAAAGAAATATGAGAAGGGAAATGGAGGGTCCCTTGGGCGGCTCACCTGGTGAATATCCGTCCATGAAAATATAAATGTGGCTTTCTGCCCAAGGGTGCTTCATTTTGCCTAAGGTTGGTCAGTGCCTTGTCCTGGGCTGTGCAGCTCTGCCCTCTGTTGAGCAGACAAGGGAGCCCGGTTTTCTGATGTGCATCTCTGGCACCTGCTGTATACACACATAAGTGGGCACTTGGCTGGTGTGTAATATGCCTCCCTGCCACAGGGCTTCCACCCTAGGCTGGATTTGGGTGAGTGAGAGGCTGTTTCGGTGACAGCAGGAAATTTATTTCCTTACCCAAACTGTGAGGTTCAGGAAAGGTTATTCAGCAGCGGTTTCCCACTAGAACGAAAAAATTGTCTCAGGCAAAAGAGGGGAAAAAAACCTTGGGAATTCATTTTGTCTTTTCAGCTCCCAGAACATCTCATTCAGAGAGGAACTGTCACCTTTTTATTCCTGACCTGGTAGAGGCTCCAAACTCATGGCCTGCTTGCCTCTTGCCTGAATTTGTTGGAAAATGTAAGACCCAAGGAGAGTGCCCATGGGGCAGCTGCTCCAAATACTGATTAGCAAAGGAGCAGAGGGTGTGGGGCAAAATTCACTGGCTCACTCTTCTGCTCCACCCCCGACCTTCCCCACGCCCCACCCCATCCTCCCAGCTGCTCCTGCCAAGACAAAGTGAAACTGTGACACAGCCACAGGGGCCCCAGTGTCAGGGCTTTCATCACCATGGACATCTGTCATCTCTTATCATAATGACCTATGGACACTTAGCCTCACTCACTCCTGCAAGAGCCTGGCATGATGCCCTGGTAAAAGCACAGATTTTAAAGGGGCTCAAATCTAGGCTCAAATCCCACCTTGATCAAGTTACGTAATCTCTCTCAGATTCGGTTTTCACACCTGCAAAATGGAGATGATGATACCCACCTGTCAGGTCTGTGGGGCAAGACTAAAGAAAATGTCTGCAAATACCCTGATCCATGGTAGGGTCACAGCAAACGTTATTCCCCTCCCCTAGTCACTGAGACCAGACTTGTTGATGTGGATTCCCTCTCTGTATGTTCCTTTTGGGGACCTCAGAAGGTCATCTGGTGACACTTCTCCTTTAGCATCCACAGGAGAACTCCAGAAAAGGAATCACACGTCATTCCCTTGACATGTGCAGTCGATACGAAAATAGATGTGCTATGAAGTGGAAAGAGTCAGAGTCACAGTTCAGAGCTTAAAGAGGGTTCAGAATAAAAATGACCTGGGCAAGAAGTTTAATTTGGGAAACTATGAGTAAATTTCTTTGGGTGAAAATGCAGATGCTCTCCAATATTGCCTCAACAGCAGCATTGAGTGAGGTAGGAGGCGTGTGGGTGGCCTAGGTATAGAAAAGAAGGTCCTGTCCGGTGGTCTGAGGGGTCTTGTAGCCTCAGAACTGCTGCTCTGGCCCAGGCGAGGCCTCCAGAAGAATCATGCATGTGGGTCCCAAGAGGAACGCCTGAGCCCTGCTGTCATGAACGGCTTCACCACACAACCTTGCTGACGCCTCACAGAGAGTCCTCCCCAGAGGAGATGGGAAAGCATGAGATAAGTGATCTTATCCTTTTCTACTTAGTCATGGTTAGAAGACACACAGTGGAGAGCAGTGGTGAATAAAAAACAATTTTGTTTTAAAGATTCTAATTTCAAGATAATTTCTTCAAATGAGTATTAAATGCCTGGGGTGTGGCAGGTCAACTCCTCCACGTGGGGTGCTGTGCCCCTGCATCCCCCCTTTGCATGTTCCCCTGCAGCCACCCTGAACTTTATTCATATCCTTGAACATAAGTATCTCACAAACTTGTGCACCTGCACAAAAACCCTGCACTCTTCCTGATCTCAGCTCCGGGGGTGAATAGTGATTGTGTCTAAGGCCAATCTTGGTGACCCATTTCCCATGCCGGTCATTGGGTTGGGTATCCCAAAGAAATGGGAGGGAAATGTGCTAGGGGAAGAGGACATCCTGGGGAGGATTTCCCCCACTAATTAAACAAAAAACATATTAAGCAAAACGTTTCTCTTACTCTGCCAGACGTTGTCATGTCAGTGTGTGAAGCCAAGAACCACTGCAGCCACTTTGTGACAAGAAGGGAGCTAAGCTGATATGATGAGGACTGCAAAGTGGAAAGATGGAAAGAATCTAGTGGGGTTTTTTGGGGGTCGATTTTTTTGAGGAAGATTAGCCCTGAGCTAACATCTGCTGCCAATCCTCCCCTTTTTGCTGAGGAAGACTGGCCCTGAGCTAATATCCATGCCCATACTCCTCTACGTTATATGTGGGATGCCTACCAAAGCATGGCTTGACAAGCAGTGCCATGTCCGCACCCGGGATCCAAACCAGTGAATCCCGGGCCCTGAAGTGGAACGTACACACTTAACTGCTGCGCCACTGGGCCAGCCCCCAAATCTAGTGTTTTGACAACTTGTTTCAGCCACTGGATTAATCACTCCTGCAGCTGTTGTATCTCAAGACTTCTGGCTAAGTGAGTAATACATTTTCCTTATAGTTGTAGCCGTTTTGGATTTTCTGTTCATTGCCTCTAAAAGCATCCCAACTGATACATTACTTGAAGTCCATTCTTAATGTTCTAATTTAATCATGTAAATAGGCACAAGGCTAAATTGTCTTCCTCTAAATCTACGAGTTTGTTTTTTGCGGGGGTGGGGGAAATCGAGGGCACAGTGAGGGAGGGGAAGCACAGTCTTTCTTGGCTCTCTATAAACTGAGACTAGAATTTGCCTGAGTGATTGTTCCTGTGGAGATGGGTGCTTACTTTTCTACATTTTACTAGGTTGTGTGTACATATATGTTTTTTGGGGTTTTGGTGGGTTTTTTCCCGAGGAAGATTGGCCAAGAGCTAACATCTCTTGCCAATCTTCCTCTTTTTGCTTGAGGAAGATTGTCGCTGAGCTAACATCTATGTCAGTCTCCCCTATTTTATGTGGGATGCCACCACAGCATGGCTTGACAAGTGGTGCTAGGTCCACACACTGGATCCAAACCTGCAAACCCCAGGCCACCGAAGCGGAGCTTGGGAACTTAACCGCTACACCACCAGGCCGGCCCCTGTATGTGTTTTAACGATGAGAATGCATTTGGACAACTGTTTATAAAATCATGAGGGAAAAGCCTTCAGGGGCTTTTTTTGCAAAACGTATAGAATCTCCCCATAAAGGAAGTCTATACTCAGAGAGTTGGGGCCTTCCTTCCACCCTGCACAAGAGCATCTGGCCAAGGGAGTGAGCCCCAAAATCCAGCCCACTTTCTGATCACTGAGTCAGGTGCCCTGGCATGAGCTGCATCCACCTGAAGGAAGGGCTGCATTTTTCTAATCTACACAGAGACACCACGAGGGCTAGTGGTAGTCTTATGGGCAATACTGCTTCACGGCCAGTAACAAAGTGTGGCATAGGGGTCATCGAGCAGATAAGAGGATCTCTGTTCATATTTTTCCCAAAACTGCTCCAGAAGTCCAGGAAGCAGGGACTTTGGCCACAGCAGGAGAGAGCTCCTTGAAACAGATGTTCTTGATGTCTCCAGGAGCATGCTACCTTGCCTGTCAATTGCTTTAAATATTTCATCACAGACCAGGTGTGACTACATGTGTGCTAGTTAGTTCAAGCATCATCTCTAAGCATATCAGCTGTCCAAAGCAACACTAGGTGTTCCTGGGGTGATCAGTTGGCATGCACAAGAGGGGCCACAACAAAGTGCTACTGATATGAGTATTTCCATCAATGCTTTGCTAATTAGAATAGTGAATATTGGAAATTGCTTTTCAATGATGAAATTAGCGACTTGTTGGTTAACATGATTCATGGTTGGAAATGCATTCTAATTGGTGTAAGTAATGGTATTGAAGATATGTAGGCTGGATGAAATATTTTTGAGACATTGCCCACCCTTTATAATCACGAAGTGAGAATCCAGCACCCTGAGGAAGGAGTGTTCCTAAATGATCCCATATCCAGCCATTGTCTCAGAGGATTTCTGTTTGCCAAAGCCAACTCTGACCCTCACTGAATTGAACCTCTGGATGTTAGAGTGACTTCCACGAGTGGACTTTCAGGTAAGGATGTGGTCAGAGCAACCTAAATGGTAAGGAGCGGGAATTTCATTGAAATTACAGACGAGGAGTAAGGGAACGTTTTGGTCCCTGCTGCTTGCTAATGAATCTGTAATAAATGTCTGCAAGGGTGGCAGAGTTTGGTCTGAGACTTGTTTTTTTATAACAAGATTATGAGGATCCACTGAAATCTCCCAAAACCATCCCTGAGGTTAGTTTGCAATAGGGCACCATCATCAATGGCAATACACAGTGAGGCTCCTTTAGGGAGTTTTGAGAGCAACGGATATTGGCCTGGGGGAGCCAGAACATGACAGACAGAATGTATTGGATAGAAGAGAAAGAACATGGTGATGCTGCATGGCAACTAGTGGACAAACAGGCTTCTAAGCATTTGTGAGGCACCCCTTTAGAGACTTCCAGAAATAAATAGAATGTAAGAGGTTGCTGATACCTCACAGTAAAGCTGGCTAAGGCTCGCACTATTTTAATTTGGGCGTCAAAAGCAAATGTAACTTCATTACCTACCTACATACGAGAAAAGGCTGAAATATTAGTTACATCCAGTGAAATTAAGCACAATTATATACAATAAATCATTTTAAGCGTTTAATGGTTTCGGTTATAAGCTATCCGCGAAAAAAACAGTTGAGACCATTCAAGAGCAGAGTTCTTGATCCAAGTTATGGCTTTTATAAGGTTTAATAGGGACTAGTCCCTTTTCCTCTATTAGACTTGTAAAGAAGTTTTATCTACTACTTTTGCTGATTTTGTGTGCTATATTCCTGGGAAGGGTAGAGGAGTGGAGTGGGACGGTAAAGCTAGTTGTGCCAAAGGCTTGTCATGGGGATCCTCTAGCTGGGAGCATCAAATAAAAATTACTAAGAAGACTGGGCGATTTGAGGGTGTCTTGGGTTTCCATTTCACCTCAAGATTTCTGTTTCACCTCAAGACTTCACCTTGGACTTCCATTCATAGATGAAACAACTGTTCAGGAGCATGGGCACCCCGTGGAATGAGAAAATTTACATGGGGCTTTAAGAGAGGGGCCTCACTACCACAGATCAACAGGAGGGTCCTAGTCACCTGTGTCCTGGGAGGCAAAATGGAAAGTTGGACAAGTCAATCAGCAAATAGTTACTGAGCTTTGTTAAGTGCCAAGCTCTGTGCTAGGCACTATGAGCCAATCCTGATACGAATAGTCTTGTTGATAGCAAAGACAAAATAAAATATGTGAGTAGTTGCAAATCAAGTAGGGGGAAAAAGCCCACGCCTATAGGAGCGGGTGTTTGTCATTCTAGAATTTGTTCATAGCAATCAATAGAACACCTTCAGGCTTAATGCTTACTTCTCCTGAGCCTTGACATCCCCTAAATTCCCTCTTCCTCCTGTCATTCTTTTTCCCAGTAATGAAAATTTTTGAGAATCTAATGTGTTCCAGACAATTGTGCTAGATTCTGAGGATACAGAGATGAAAAGACAAGTTATGGCCTTTCAGAATTCATACTCTCGTGTATACGTGTGTGTGTGTGTGTGTGTGTGCACACGTCTATGAGAGGTTGGTGGTATAAAGACATAGATAAACAATTAAAACACAACTTGATAACTATTAGGATAGTAGGGCCTCAGGTACTCGGAAGAGATACATCAAACTCAGAAAATATGTCAAGTCTATAAGGACAATCCCCCTGGGGGTGATGTCACTTGAAGCCAGCCTTGAAGGACAAGCCCATTGGCCAGGATGAAGGAGCAGGATGAAAGGCATTCAACTAAGTTGGTACAAGCATTGTTGTTGTGGCCGCCAGAGGCTGAGGGGGGACTCCAGGGAATTCTGCTTTTTGGCAGCTGGGGTATAGAAGGCATTGGGGGAAAGGGTGGCATCAGGGAAAGCTGAAGCTTTAGGCTGAGCCCAGACCACAGAAGAAACTGAACTTAATCCTGAAGGTGATAGAAAGTCAAAGGATTTCCAATGGAGAAGGAAGAAAAATATTTTTGTTAGAGAAGGTTGAGGACAGACTGCAGTAGAGAAGAAAGATGGAGACAGGGCCATGGGCAGTGGTTTACAGTGCAGTTCTTAAAAGAGCCCATTCAGGTGTATTTACCCATAATATCAGTCCTATAAGTAGTCTATAATTAAGGTTTTTAAGCTGAAGTCCCATTATTCTCTAAAACTGGTACCTGAGTGAAGGAATCCTCTTTATCCTTCCTGTGAGTCACATCGCTGAGCACTCCCCATCCGGCGTCGACAGTACTTCAACGGTTCTTTGTTTCAGAAAGAAGGCGGACGCCACTGGGATCAAAGAAATCATAGCTCAGCTTTAAGTTTCAAAATGATTTTAAGTCTATGCTGAAGATAATAATCTTGAAAGGTGGGTTTTGTTGAGTGAAAAAGGTATTTCCTAAATTCTGAAACTTTCCCCTTAAATAAGAAGCAGCAAAGCTTGGATCACAGAGATAGGAAGAACCTGGATAAGGGTAAAATGTTTGAAAGAGGAAAGGGAGAGAGAGCAAAAGGTCAGATGCAAATGTCTTAACTTGTCTTATGGGGTGGGAAGTCCCAGAAAGGTCTAAAGAACCCACTGTTAACATTCTGAGAAACCTGAGAACACTGGGGTTCTATGTCAGAGGAGACTGAAGGACGCTCAAAGAAGTCCCACATTGGGCAATGGCCCTGCTTTTGATGCCTTGAGGGAGTGGGGGAGCAGCTTCATTCAAGTGGAGTTAGTGGTCCCAGTGGACCAGTCTACATGCCACACGAAGGGCTCCAGGAAGACCCGCAAGTACCAGTAGGGGATGAGCGAGTGCTAAGAAAATTGGTACACCAGAGGAGCCCTGGACATCAAGAAGAGGAGACGACAGAGCATAGGACCTTGTGACTAAAGGCTGTAGCAGTGACCCTCAACTGTAGCAGTGACATCCAAAATTCCAGCCAGGACCCACTACTCCTCAGCATCATGTGTAAAAATGGCCCAGATATCCTGCAGGATGAGGGCCACCTTGTGGAAGGCAATGGAAACCCAGAGGCCCTCTCTCTGTACCGAGGTGCCCAAGAAGGGAGATACAGCCCTGAAATAGAAAGTGAATTTGAGTCCACTATTTACCCACAATTAACAGTTTTAAACTGGAAGAGACTGAGTTAAATATAATAAAGAATTTTAAGTGTCTTCCTCAGCATGGGCAAGAAGCGGGGCTGTCTTGAGCAGGAAGGGCTCAGTTCATGGATGTAAGGTTAGGTTACTTTTTTCTGCATCTGAGTTGTAGTGGGTGAACTTCCATCCTGCTTCATCAATGTGTGTGATACACACATGCGTGCGCACATGTGCACACACACACACACACAGGCTTTTGAATTCCTTCTCTGACAAAAATCATCATGTCAAAAATTGTGCTCCAACATAGCAGACAACAGAAGATCCTAGGGAAGGTTGGCTTTCAAATGAAAAGGCTGAGGACTCATTTACTTTAGAACATGAGAGACAACAGAGAGTAATGGTCAAGACCATGGAGCCTGATGTGTCGTCTGCAAACCTTGGTTCCACCACTCACTAGCTGTGACCTTGGGCATCATTTATATCTCAGTGTCTCAGTTTTCTCATCAGTAAAATAGAAATAATAGTCACACCCACTTCATAGGCTTGTTACAAATACTGAGGTCATTTCTGGAAAGTACTTGGAACAGCGCCTTGCACGAGTGGTACCACTTGTGTTTAACAAACAAACTTTGGTTTCACAACCTCAAACTCCTGAGAGGCTTCTGATTGAAGGGAGGGTCACATGTGAGGTGGTGATTTAGAATAAAAACTGTAAGCTTGTCCAGACTTCTGAATCTGAGCAGGTCCTTTGGCCATAGCTCTTCTTTCCCTCTAAATCTGCCTATACAGTGAATATAAGATCATTTTGTCTGTTTCATTTTATTGAGGTCACATTGGTTTATAACATTATGTAAATTTCAGGTGTACATAAGATTGTTTTGTCTATTTCTGACACTAATGGATGGTAAAAATTTATGAGGGAATATCTGTGAAGTGCCTTGAATTCCTTGAAGGAAAAATGAATCATAAATAAAAGGTAATATAATTTTTGAGGCACTTTTTCACAATCTTTAACATTCAACTCTTTCATCATTGTTGTCTTTCTTCTAGTGTTCTCCATTTATTTGCCAACTGAAAAAAAAAGAGAAAGAATAGCAATCAAAATTACAGTATGTTTCAAGAAATGTTTGGCATTTAACTCTCTCATAAAATTGAGAGCTGAGTGGCCTACAGTATGCTTTTGATATATCTGCTGGTGGATTTAAAAAAAAATATTTCATCACAATGGTAGCATTTAACACATAGGAGGAATTTCTCTTAGACCTGAATCCAGAAAATTAATCTAACACCTATCTAAAAATAGAGACGGGTTCTTTCTTCCATGTCCTTTTCTCTATTTTTAAAAACCCACTGCTTGTTCATTTGCCTTCCCCAGATGTTAGCTGGGCAATCGAACTCTTTTTTTAAAGCCTCGCTAGAAGTCACAGATACACAATAGTGTTGATAACACCAAAGGTGTGACTTACATCAAAATCTCACAGAATTCAGAATTTTAAGGATCTGTTGTTGCCACTTCTTCTCCCGTTATTAAAGGCATAGAAATCACAAGGCGTGTACCTGTGAGAATTTCGTGAACTGACAAACATCCAAAATGCAGAACGAATAGGGATGACATTTAGGCTTTACGGCAGAGCTAAATTCAGGTTTTTCGAAGGCTGGTCAGCTGTTCGATGCATATGTTGTCTGTATCGAGTGCTATGATCATTTTATTGTATGTTTCTTGAAGCGGCAGGAAACTTGAGGTTTGGGATATTTTTAGAAGGAGTAGTTTCTATGATCCTTCTACACGCACGAACGAATCACACTCAGCTGGGTCTGCACCCACGATCTAAAGCAGTGTTTTTCAAACTGGGTCGTGACCCTTTCACAGGCCCCCGAAATCACCTTATGAATCAAAACCATCTTTATAAAAAGTAGAATAGAAGATAATAGAATACATGACATCATAGAAGTGCATTTTATGTTGAAAGAGGAAGCTTTGTTTCAGTTTGTGTGCAAGTGTGGGTTGGGCTATGATACAAAATGTGTCTTTTAGGGTGAGTAAATAAAACATGTTTGAAAGCCACTGATCTAATATTCCTGTATGCAGATTTCCCAGCCAATATAAACTGTTAATAAGTTTCAATAAGTTTCATAGAACTTGAAATTATCCACAACCTTAAACTAGTTATTTTGTCTTTGGATATCTATCTTAAGGAAATAATCCAAAATTCAAACAAAGATTTTTACATAAAAATGTTCACTGCACTGTTAGGCATTGTACTGGAAACTCCAAAGAGCTTAAATGCTCAATAACATAGCAACATTAAGTCAATTTTAGAATATGAAAATTGGTTGAATATAGTGTCATCATTAAAAGCAATATTTTCAAAGGATTTATAGCAATGTGGGAAATGCTTATGATATAATATTAAATAAAAAAGGATTCAGAATTGCTTATACTCTATAATCTGAACAATTGCAAAAACTTAGAAGAAAAATGCTGAAATAGTGGTTTTCTGAGTGGTTAAGTTGTGGATGATTTTCATTCTTTTTCAAGTTTTCTACAGTGCACATATGATATATCTATTGTCTAGGGCAAAAAATGTTTCCTAAAACAAAAGTTCTGAGCCAGCCTTGATGGCCTAGCTGTTAAAGTTCTGCATGCTCCACTTCAGTGGCCTGGGTTCGGTTCCTGGGCACGGAACCACACCACTCCACTTGTTTGTAAGTAGCCATGTTGTGGCAGCAGCTCATATAGAAGAACCAGAAGAATTCACAACTATACACAATTACAGACTGTGGCTTTGTGGCAGAAAAAGGAAGGAAAAAGGAGGAAGATTGGCAACAAATGTTAGCTTAGGGCAAATCTAAAACAAAGTTTCTTCCTCCAAAGAACAATCAGCCAGGTAATAATGTCAAGCTCATCATCATTTGCTTTTGTAAGGATGCCACCTTGGTTGACCTCCCCTGTTGGGCCAGAGAGAGTAATGCTTCCCTTCTTTTAAATGCATTTTCATAGTGTCATGACTTTCAAGGATCCATTGCACATTCTTCCTGGGTGATTAACACAAAAGCAACAGCACCAGGGTCAGAGTTTCAGGTCTGCCAAACAGCATGCCCATAGGTACTTTTCCTTTTCTCAAGCATCTTAGTTTCTGATCCCTGCTGTAACAAAGTACCTTTAACCTAGTGGCTGAAAACAACACAAACTTATTACTTCACAGTTCTGGAGGTCAGGAATCCAAGACGGTTCTCACCACTAAAATCAAGGTGTCATCAGACCTGAGATCCTTCTGCAGATGCTAGGGGAGAATCAATTTCCTTATCTTTTTCAGCTTTTAGAAGCCACCTGCATTCACGGCCCCTTCCTCCATCTTCAAAGCCAGCAGCATAGCATCTTCAGCTCTCTCTCCACTTCCGTATTCATATCACCTTCTCTGACTCTGACCCTCTTGCTTCCGAACACTTACTAAGGAGCATTGTGATTACATTGGGCCCACCCTGACTATCCAGGGTTATTCTTTATCTTGATATCTTTAACATAATGACATCTATAAAGTCCCTTTTGGCATGTAAGGTAACATATTCACAGATTCTGGGGATTAGGACATGGACATCTTTACAGGGACCATGATTCTTTCTACCGCAACCAGGTTTGACAGATGAGCTTGAGACTAGGCGGGTTCATCTCTCTTGCATTACAGATAGAGTGGTTTGAAAATTGCACCGTGCCCAGTTAACCGTCTCAAATGTATACAGACCCTTGATTTTCCACTAGGGGGCAACATCCATTAGTAACAGGATCTGTCACTCAGTTGTTGGCACTGGCCAAAGGTTAACCAAAGAAGAGATGATCTCTAGCCTTACTGCTACTATGCAAGTCTACAGGATCACAAAAATGTAGACAAGGTGCAAAGGCATCCATAAATACACACACACACACACACATACACACACATGTAAATAGATGCTAGAGGACCTGCCGCTGCCATCAGGATTCCTTTCTATCGTTATCTCTTAGGCTATATGGCTACACAGAAGGCAAATGAGCCAGAGAAGGGAGATTATGGGCTCAAAAAACTCAGAGGTTATTCTAACTTGCTTTTGTTTTTATTTTAGAACTTTTAAAGTTTTTCAAGTAATACCACATTGTAAAAAAAATCAGAAAATACAGATAAGCAATAATAAAAATATTGTTTTCATGTCACTTTTGGTTCTTCAAAGCTGAACACAAAACAACCAAGTGTCAGTGTTTTATTTTTTAAAGACCTGCTTACTGAGTTGTGGATTTGGAAAGTTAAAATTCATTTAGACAACTAAATTAAACTTCAAAGCAATAAGAACATTTGATTATTAGCTTAACTATCTGCACACCTACTGTTTTTAGTTTGTTTGTTTTAAATTCAATAGTGTGCTATTTTAAAAAAAATTAATTTCACTGAAATTAATTTAGAGTCGCAGGTTTCTCCAGGTTTGGGCAGACCCTCTATCCCGGAGATTTTCTTTTAATAGCCTCCAGGTGTGTTTTCCTTCAAAGCTGATAGGTGAAATAAACTGCCAGAATTCACAAGCTAATTAATCTTTTCCCTTAATTCCTCATTGTTAACAATAAAGTAAGGAAATTGGATTCTTTCCTGTCTGTCTCTTCATTTCCTTTGTGCTGTTTCTTCTCAAGATAGTATCCTGCCTGAAATATTCCACAGTCCTCCCCATTGCCTAATTTCTGCCCATCCCCTCAAAGCTCAGCTCCAACACTGCCTCTTCCATAGAGACTTATGGAACCACAGAGGCCAAAGGTTATTTCTTCCCTCTCTGAGTTTCTCTGGAACTGACCAGCTACCCCAAGTCTGACACTTAATCACCAATGTGTTTACCAAGCGTTACTATGTAGCCTGGCGTTATCTTCCCCATCCCTTACAGCTAAGGGGATGTCATCGCAGAAAGGTTAGGCGACTGTCCCAGAGTCTCCCAGGACACTCAGCATCAGCATGGGCCCTCCAGCCAAGTCTCCTGATCCTTTCCCAGTGCTTGAGTCACCACCCCATGCTGCCTCTTGTGCCCATTCTATAGCTAAACACAGACCTTTACATTAGATAACGGGGTTAAACTTTCAGATATTTGTATCTTTCTACCCCAGATGTTACCCAACCTGAAGTGAGTTCGCTCACCTGTTGCGCAGCAAGCCAATCTCTGACACTGGGGGTGGTGGAAGAAAGTAGGAATTTTATTTTATTTTATTTTGCACAGTGCTGAGCAAGGAGAGAGGGCAACTAATGCTGAAACCCCAAACTCCCTGAAAAGCTAAAAGGAAGGGTTTTTATTTGGGGTTTTAGGTAGGGGAGGCGGAGCACATGGCCTTGCTGGTTGGAGCTTTCCCACCAGCCTGTCTTTGGCCTTGAGACACTTGCAGACAGGAGGGAGCTCATGACCTTGCTGGTCAGCAGCTTTCCCACCACCCCGTATCTCTTTGCGGGAGGAGATAGTCCAGGTGCTTGTCCTTGACGGTGTCTGTCTCCATGGAGGATAGTGGATTCTGGAGCCAGGAAGCCAGAGAGTAAGCAGGGAATGAGTGTTTTGGTTTTAACCCCATATATGCTGGGTTTAATGTGGGGAAACTAATATCAGGGTCGGTATCACAGATACATTATAAACTGCTTAAAGGTGGAGATCGTATTTCCTCATGCCAAATACAGTAAATGTATATTGAGTTCCTACTTTTTGCCAGGTACTGTGCCAAGGGGGTGAGGGGAGGCTCCCCAAAAGGAAAGCTTGAGCTGAGACTGAGCTTAAGCATCCCAGTTAAAGAGAAAAGCATGTGCAAAGGCCCTCAGAAGGAAGGGAGCAGGGTGTTCACAGGGAGCTGTTGGTCAGAATGTAAAATCAGTAGCATTTTGACAGGCAACTTGGCAGTTGCTATAAAATGTTAAATGTGCACACTCTTCAACCCAGCAAATCTCTTTTAGGTTTCTCTCATAGAAAACCTGCTTGCACGTGGGCACAAAGTAGCATTAACCTGATGTTGAGGACAGCAGTGTTTGTTATAACAAAACTCTGGAAAGAGCCTAAGTGCCTAAGAAGAAGGGAATGGTAGAAGAAACTGTAGAACATCCATCTCACAAAACACCAGACAGCAATTCAACGGAATGAAGCAGACAGAGATATGGTAGCTTAGAAATACCTGGAAGACTTAGTGGCTAAGGAGAAAAGGAAGATAATTGGAGACTCTGTTCCAGAAGGTATCCCAGATTCCATCTCCCCTCTGGTTTGGGCCCTGAGTGGAGGCATTTGCAAACAAGGGCTAATCCTTCCTGGCATGAGGATGCTGCTTTCAGAAAAGTAAAGTGGAAGGCTCTTTCATGAGCAAAACTTTCATTGCTTTCATAACTAATCCAACTGAGGACATGGTCCACCGAGGTATACGTTAGGGACGCTTGACATTGTATTTATTTTCTATTAATAAATCTGGGCTTCTCTCAAGGCACCAAGGTAGCTTGATTAAAGTTCTTTTTCACATGATCCCCAAGTCAAGTGGTAGCTTTCTTGCCTGTAATTCAAAGTCTAATGCAGCTCCTTGTCAAATGGTTGCTGGGAGATAGCAGAAGAGCCAACTCCCCATATCCTCCACCATGGCAACACACCGTTATTTCCTAATCCGTCTTCTTTCAGCAGAGGCTAGATTTCTGAGAGCAGTGTGCTACCCTTGCTTATTCAGTTAATCTCACAGAGAGAGAAGAACCCTCCTAACCTTCCTTCTGTACAAAGAGACTTCCTCATGCGGCAGCAGCCTACCACTGATTTTTCCTTTGTGATCTTGCACTGTAGCTGCCATCATTCTCTCTTATCCCCTCCAATGAGGCTCCAGGGAGACACTTCTGGAAGCAGAAATAAACTGTGAACCCTTAAAAGTACAATAGCTCACTTCAATGGCGACTTCTCAAATAGGAAGCAAGGTCTTTGTAATATTTTTCTAACGTAAGAGCAGAAAGTGTGTTGAACATGGGTTGATGGAAGTGGGGCCCAATAAGTGCCTCAGTTTCTCCATCTGTAAAATGGGGACAGAGTCCCTTGTAGGTTACTGTCAGGATTACATAAGTGAGTATATGTAAAGCTCTTAGAACAGCCCCTGGCAGATAGTTGGTGCTCCATAAATGCTAGCTGTTATCTGTAAGTCAGATTGACTCCCATTTATTTTTTTATCTGGAATTTTAATCAAATTTACAGAAAAAAGAACTAAAGATAAATTGTTGGTCAGGACTGTTTCATTTGTAAGTGACTACTCAAGTTGGCCTATGTTAAAAAGGCATCATACTGGCTCCAAGTGGAGTTGTCTTCAGGCAGAGCTGGCTCTGAGGGCTTAAAGAAAGTCATCTCTCGCCATTACTTGCATCTGTTTTTCCCTCTTGGCTTTACCTTCAGACAGGCAGTTTTGCAACTCCAGACCAACTTCCCTACATCTGGCCATCCCAGTGGAAAGAGGGTTTCTCTTTCCCAAAATGTCCCACAAGGATTTCAGGATGGGTGTCACTGGACTAACTGACATCATCTGCCCATCTCTGAGCCCATAGCGTGGCTAGGGGGATGGGACACACAAATTGGCCAGAAGTGGAGCTGGTCGCAGGAAGGGAGTGGATGGAGGGGATCTGGGGACACGAGGTCAGCACAACACAAACCACATCAACTGTGGGTGGGGCAGGGGCATCTCCAAAGGGAAGCCAGAGCGCTCTTACTAGAAAAAGGGGAAAGGATGCTGGGCAGGCCAAAACAAGAGACATGGAATGCAACATCACTTCTCATTTATGTTGATGGATAGAGGAACATGTTACATAATTTAAATCTGGATTCTGGGAACTACTCCTTCCCCTTGTCTCTCCAGGCCTAGGAAAGGTGGCTGCACCCCACTGTTTGTAGCCCTATGGTACTGCAGTATCCCAGGAGCTTCCCTACCCTCTACCCACAACCTTGCAAATAGTCCTTTAATTAAAGTCTCTCAAATTGTCTAATTTGAATGTGCCATCAGTTTCTGCTAGGACCCTTGATTGATGCAGAAGACAAAATGTGTTCATTTACACAGCCTATGGGTGAGCACTCTCTAAATATTGTTATGCACACAATTGCATTATGCACCCGATATTCTGCATACGATGTCATTATTACAAGCATATACACTATTCCCAGCTCCTTTTAACTCACTAGCATGAGAATTCATCATTTCTATTCCTCTAGAGACAGAGATACCAATGCCAATAGAAACCTAAAATCTAAAACAGAAGAGAAGCGAGTCATGCTTTTTCCTTGGAACAAAGCTATTGAAGGCCTGAGGACAGTGAGCCATCCCCTTCCAGTCCCTGCAGGTGAGTCCAAAGTCAAATGGGGATGCAGTGGCAACCAGGTCACCCACAGCGCAGGGACTTAGCCTGCTCAGAGGGCAAGAGAGTGAGATCCTTGCTTCAAGCAGAGACAATTCACGAACAGGCTCCAGCAGGATGCCCCAGAGACCAAACCACCCCCAGCAACTAGGACTTTTACAATGTGCCAAAACAGGTGGCAAGCAGAATGAATGAAACAGTCATCCGGCAGCTCCAAGCTTTCACCAGGAAGCAGAATTTCAGCGTACCAAGGGAATCAAGTTTCAGTTGCAAGTGATACATATCAACTTAAATTGGCTTAACACAAAAAAAGAAGTGTATTGACTCATATCACAAAAAAGTCCAGGGATAGATCTTGTTTCAAATGCAGCTGGATTCAGGTGCTCGGAGGACGTCACTAGGAATCAATCACTCTCTCTCTCTCTCTCTCCCTCCCTCCCTCTCTCTCTCTCTCTTTCGGTTTTGCTCTTAGCGTCTCTTTCTTAGCTCTGCTTTCCTCAGGGCTAGTTTCCCTCTCAGTCAGTCTCTTCCCAAGCGGTGGTAAAATGACCATGAATCCCTCCACTTTTATATCCTACCAAACAGTTACCATTCTTCTCCATAGGAACAGTGCAAGACCTGAGACTGAGTCTGATTGGTCAGATCTGGGTCACATGTTCATATCTCTAGCCAATCATCTTGGCCACTGTTCAGGCTGGAACGAGCGGGTGGGGTTATCCACACTGAAACCAAATGAATTGCAAGTGGGAAGAGGGGAGTGGATGTTGTTAGGTAGAGGAAGAAATCCTAGGAAGGAAAATACCGCAAATGTCCATCACACCGTGGCTGCAGTGGCACCCGGCTGCAGCTAAGTGACCCAAATCTGTGATCTACAGACAGATAAGGGATCTGCGTCTTTGAGGCGCCTGCGGTTATAAGGTAGTAGAAAGAAGAGAGACTGGGCATCCCAGCTTGGCCACTGTGTGACCCTGGACTCTCAAGTCACTTTCCCTGTCTGGCTTCAGTGTTCTCAGCAGCAAGCGATGGTGTGGGACCAAATCTCTGAGAGTCCTCCTGGATCTAAAAAGTTGATGCCTGTGTGCATTCAACAAATATTTTTCAATCTCCAGATCTCAGAGGAGAACAAGGCAAAATCCACTACCAAAGTAGAAGTCAGAAACATAAATTCTTTTTCACTTTGTTCTCCAGCCGCCGCGGTAGGTCAGCATCCTCAGGCAACCACCAAATCACCCCCTCCTGAGGTCGCATCAAGGCAGTTTATGGGGAGACATTAATGAAACCAGCACCTATTTCTCTGACACATACTGATCTTAGCAAAGCAGCCAGAGACATTTTCAACAAACGATTTGATTTGGGGTTGGTAAAACTGGATGTGAAAACAAACTCATGCAGGAAAGTGAAGGAGACCTAACAGAATACAAAGAGGGTGATGTGGCCTGACTTTCGCAGGAAGTCAGGAACACGATTACGTTTTGGTAATAGAAATGAAAGACCAGATTTTTTGGTGGTTTGAAACCAACATTTGATAGTAACTTCTCAACAAATACAGGAAGGAAAAGTGATCAAATGTAGACGGCTTGCAAACAGGAGTGTATAAACCTTGACATGATGTTGACCCTGATTTTGCCAGGTCTGCCATCTTTGGATCACTGCCTTCGGCTTTGAGGGCTGGGCTGGTGAGTTGGCCAGGTGACCACTGACAGTGCCAAATCAAAGCTGAGAAGGGGTAAGTTTGTAGTGGACCGCTGCACACCAACATCAATGATGGGCAGAATTTGGAGTTTCAGTCTATCAAAAGTATGTAAGGACCTTGATACCCAGTTGGACCCATCAGGCACCAACTGAATTGCATTTGCTACTGCAGCTAAATATCCACTGATCTCACTGCTTCCTTTTCTGTAAGTCAACGACTGTACTTTAATTGAACAGACCCCACTCAGACTCTGAGGCCTGGATTGAAATTCTTGCTGGCTGATCTGGAGTTGGAAGCTGGGCATGAACAGCAGAAAATTTGGCCTTATTATATTTCCAATTTGGTTTTTCCCAAGAGGGTGATAAAATCAAGGGATGATCAGAAGAAGAATATTTAGATAATTACTTGCCTGCTGGCTTCTGGTTAAATTGATTATCTGCTCAGTTACCAGCACAGTCAAGTGCATATTATTTAAATGTATTTATATAGATTCTGCCCACCAATAATGAAATAGACCTTTATTACAACCACTGTTCTCTGCTCTAACTCTGCTCTGACTTTCTGAGTAAAGGTTATATTACCTATCTTGCATTCTATCAGTGGTTCTCAAACTTTTTGGTCCCAGGACCTCTTTACACACTTAAAAATTGTTAAGCACCCCAAAGAGCTCTTGTTTATGTGAGTCAGATCCATGAATATTTACCATGTTAGAAATTAAAACTGAGAATTTTAAAAATATTTATTAGTTCACATAAAAATAACAATTCCATTTTATGTTAACATTTTATGAAAAATAACCATATTTTCCAAAACTGAAAAAAAGAGAGAGAGAGAAAGAGAGATGTGGCAGTGTCTTTTAATTTTTCAAATCTCTTTAATATGTGGCATAGTAGAACACTGCTGGATTCTTACGTCTGCTTGTGCACTCGGTTTGTTGTAGTATGTAGTTTGAGTTGAAGGATATGAAGATTACCTGGGCTCACACAGATACACAGTTGGAAAAGAGAAGACTATTATAATAGTCTTTTTAGATAATTTTGGATATTCTTCTCTGGTTTTACACTAAAATGTAGCAGGTGGTAGTTTCTTAAAAGTTAGTTGCAACATGGAATCTGAAACCAAGTTGATGAATTTTTTGTACTCTGTTACATTAAAATTCATTGGTCTATTTTGCGTTTGGAATGACTTTGTAACATCACGCATTCTAGTACCTGGACAATATTGGTTTTCTGAATTATGCAGACCTCCCAGTGTTGACACATTTCATTATACAATATTTTAAAAGTCATATTCATTAATATCACTACCAATATCATCAAAAAAGTCTTTAAGGATTGAGAAGCTGTTAAATTCACAGATGTGGATGCAAATTTTCCAAAATTCTAATTTTGGGACGCTTGAAAGTTAGAATTTTATCATTGGCAAAAAATATTGTTGGTCGTTTTCTTTAAAGTAACAGATTCATTTTGTTAATTTTCGAGAAACTCTCTGTCAGATATCCAAGTCTTAATGGCCATAGTTTGTTGGCCAGTCATTCTTTTAAGTAAAAATGGCATTTCATGAAAAAAGTGGCTAGTTTAGCTCATAACTCAGAATGCACAGAAGTTCTTTATGCAGACATGCCATTTTGCCACACAGAGTATTAAAAAGATACATAATCAAGAGTTGAGATTTAATAAAATTAATAATTTCTACTGCTTCATCAAGGACATTCTTAAGTTGAACTGGCTTTTTTCTTTTTTAACTGCAAGTGCGTAATGGTGAAAATACAATCACAGCTGATGTGGCTCCATGTCATTTCCTTGGTTCCTGCTGAGGCATCAGTTTTACCCATCATTGCTTTGGCACTATCAATGCAAATGTCAACACAGTGAAAAAGGCAAATAACGTTTTGGTATGATTATTTAAATAGTTTTGATGTGCACGGTTGTGTGATTTTTCTCCAGTTTTTGTCAATTGCTGGGTAGGCAAGTAATTGCGGCTCTGCCAGGCAGGTACAAGAGAGACAGAGATGACCAAGGGAGTCAAGGGTGTTTTAAAGGGAAGGTGTATAGTATGTACTTGGAATCTAAATTGAGAAAAAGGAGCTGAGAACCAAGAGGGAAATGGATAGTGAGAAAGTGGTAGGGTCAATGGAAGGATGTGGGTGATGGTCGAAGTGGGACGGTTGCCATTGAGAGATCAGAATTACTATAGCTATTGATGATTTCAAGCCTCAGTTTTGACCCTATCACCAATTTTAACCCTATTATCAGTAAGAGGGACTGATAATAATAAGAACAGTAGCTGGCATTTATTGAGGCACTATGCTAAGCACTTTACAAGTATTATATCATGTAATGTTTATGTCAATTCTATGAGAGAGGTACTACCATTATCCACAGTTTAGTGGACAAAACACGGGAGGCTTAGGGACATTAAATACTTTACTCAAAATCATTTTGTATTGGAACTGGGTTCAAACTCAGGTCTGCAGACCCCAGAGCCCATCTTTTTCATCACTGCTTGAGGGTTTCCCATCCCCAACAAAGGTAAGGCGTTTGGAAGACAGGCTTGGTCAGTCTTTGCCTTTATAAAGAAAGAAGGTTTGTATTTATGAGGTGATGACAAATAAGATAACAGATGAGACGTGGGCATATGTGGCATTTTTCCTAGAGGTGCTATCACCTCCAATTTCTCCTGTAACAGTTGCCTCCATTCAATGCGTAGAAAACTGAATTCTTCCCTCTTTGTGTATTCTTAGCTTTATTCCACTCTGTTCTTTGGTCCGTGGACACATGACTCAGTGGACATGAGCCTGGAAAAAGTGGGACAGACTATTTGCATGTTAATTTGAAATTGAAAAGTTGCAAATCTTTTTTTTTTCTTTTAGATATGGGCAGATGCATTTTCTTCATTGAGAGATAAAACATGTGTTTTGAATAAAAACATTGTATTATGGATTTGCAAAATTTGACAAAATACTGGCTCAAGAGTTCACAGTTTTCTTTCCCACTGTTCTTTGTCTAATGAGATAAGCTTTCTTTCCAACTGGGATACAGATCCCTTTTTTAAAAAAATAATAATCACTTTTTTTGCATAAGGCTTTATATTTTTTCTAAGAATTTAATTCATTCTTTCAAACATTAAAATTTAAATATAAATATAAAATATATAAAATATAAAACAATTATATAAAAGGTCTACTCTGTGATCAAATGGTATCAGGCATAAACAGAGACTAAAGAGCTGAACCAAACACGGCACCTCTAGTCTTATATTCTAGTTGGGGAGACAGACAAGGAACCAGCAAACTCTATAACTTTCCACAGGTAATTTCTCTATCTTGGGTCTCCCAACATCCTGTGCAGTAGGTAGTTGTGGTAGGCAGAATAACGGCTCCCCAAAGAAGTCTATCCTAACCCCCAACCCTGTGACTGTGTTACCTTACATGGCAAAAGGAACTTTACAGATGGGATTAAGTTAAGGATCTTGAGGTGGGGAGATTATCCTGGATTATCTGGCCCAATGTAATCACAAAGCTCCATATACGGGGGAATAAAAGAGAGTCAGGAGAAGACGTGACAATGGAAGCAGAAGTTGTGTTGTTTAAAGAAACTAAGTTACTGGTAATTTATTACAGCAGCACCAGGAAACTAATACAGTCGGGCATTATTATTGGTCCTATTTAACAGGAAAAAATGAATGAAAAGTCCACATGACTTAAACCTCAGACATTCTGGAGGGAATGCAAAATGGTATAACCCCCATGGAGGACACTTTGGCATTATCTGTCAAAATTACCAATTTCATTCACTCCACTTACCCCAATCCTACAGATACACCTACTTGCATGAAATGGCACATGTTCAAGTTCATTCACAGCAGCATTGTTCATTAGAGCAAAATATTAGAAACAATCCAATTGTTTCTGTCTAGAGGAGTAATGAAAGAAACTTCATGGTGGAATAGTATGCAGCCATGAAAAAGAATGAGGAAGCTCTCAACATACTGATAGGGAAAGCTCTCCAAGATATATTGTTAAGTGAAAAGAGCAAAGTCCAGAAAAGTATGTATAGTGTGCTACCTTTTGTGTATGAAAAGGGAGAAAGTAAGAATATATATTCATATTTGCTTATATATGAATAAAGAAATATTGGAAGGATACACCAAAAACTAATGAAAGTGGTTACCTATGGAAGACAAGGCTGTGTGGAATTAGGTGGATAGGGAGAGGGATGGAAGAAAGACTTTTCAATATACATCTTTTCATATCTGATTTTTTAACTATGTGAATGTGCTACTCTATTTCTTTCTAATTAATTTAAAAATGAGTTTAAGTAACTTAATGATGTAAGGTTGCACAGCCAATTTTAACAGTAGAAATAAAACTACAAACAGCAGTAGTGGGATCAGCTACTCTTTATTGAGCACATATTATGTGCCAGGCACCTTCAGGTTTTTTTTTATTAAATCCTTACAATACCCATGCAAGGCAAAGATCCTTAACCCATTTATAGATGAAGAAACTGAAGCTCAGAGAGGTTGAGATTTGCTTGAGGTCACTCAGCTTGTAAACAGAAGAGCTGACCTCCTAGCCTGTGTCTCTCTGACTCTAAAGCTGTGCACTTCGCCATCAAGTTATAGTGCCTAGAAAGCGGGTCTTTAACTTCTAGCATTAGTGCTCTTAATATCGCAGCACAGCATATTACACACAATACAGTTGATGGACTAAAGTGAGAGCCAAGCTGGCTAAGTCAGATATAAGCATTTATCCTTTTTTTTGTCCAGGCTCTTTTATGAGGCTTTGGAGAAGCTGATTTGGGGACAACCAAGTGTTTTTTAAATCTGTAAAATTAGATAGTCAAAGCAGTCACATTAGTGTTCACACCATGGAATGAAATTGACAGGTTCTTCCTTATCATCTCAGGACAAGATCTGGGTCCAGCCTCTTGAGTTCTCCACCTGCACCCTAGGCCAGATTCTAACATTTACAGGCTCTGGGGCAAGGATATAAATGGAGACCTATGTACCACATTTATGACCATAGGTTATAAGCCAAGCTAATAAACTGTCAAAATATATTCTATCCACCTATCTTAACAAATACAGCTTGAAACCATGGGGAAGGCCATGCTTGAAGTTAAACTTCTTGGGCTCCTAGAAGTTCTGTACCCAAACCCGATATTTCAGAGAGCTCTGGTGCCTGGCCCATAAACTGTGCCCCTTCTCTTTCCACCCGTAGATCCCCTCCACACCACAATGGGTCTCAAATTCCCAGTCTACAGGTCCAAGTTGCATTTACACACCCCCAAACAGCCACCCTTTGGGCCTGGGGTGTGTGTTTGGCGTCATATTCTGTCCTTGGGAGGATGAACCCGGAAACAAGGCCCTAGAGGCAGACTCAGAGCCCTTGGGAATTCCAGGGATGAATGAGATGATGATGATAATGAGAGGCAGGGCTCCAGGTGGGCATAGCCCTTGGTCTCCAGGACTCCTTACCCTGCAGGGAGGGCTGAGGCCAGAGGAGAGGCAGACCCAAAATGCGCTAAAGCACCGGGCCCAGAGAAGGAGACCTCTTTCTTGAACCCAAAAGAAATACTGGTAGCCTGTCTCGAGAAGCAGTCACAAAAATGATCTTGGGAGATGGACGAAACTCGGGGCTCAAGCCCAATCACTTAGTGAACAGGAGAGAGTAGTAGAGAAATAATCACGTGGTTCATGATAAACCCATGTGTTATACAGGCAAATGGGGGGAAAACAACCAGAGTAGACCCCAAATTGTAGCGCCTGTGGGGACGTTTTGAAGATGTCTAAGCTCAATGTTAAAGGATGAACAGTTGAGCAGTGATGGAAATTAACCAGTGTCCTTTCTGTTGTTAACATTGTCAAAATATTTAAGTCCCGCACACACATTTTTCACTTAAGAAATCATTTACTCTGGTGTGAAAGTCCTTGTCAAGTTGTTTGGCCTCTGTTTATTACAAGGAACTGAGTGCCCCTCAGGTATATAAAGTCCTGGGGGTGTGTTGTGAGGTTGTGATGCCTCAGATTAGTAACCTCGGTGTATCCCCAGACTTCCCCTCTCCCCCCACCACAGAGGAGTCTGGCGGGGCCTGCTCAGGCTGGTCCCCACCCTTGCCTTGCTAAATCAGACCTTTGGAATCTTGAAATGTAGGATTGAGAGAAAAGGAAAAGGAGGAGAAAAACTAGAAATCCAAAGGCTGGGACTAGGGAAGAACTGGGGGCTTGGGGCTTTATGTGGAAAAAAATGTATTTAAAGAAATTTTAAGACGTTCTATTTTGGTCTATGTGTCCCCTTCATGATGTTTGAAAACTACAAGTTGGAGACTTGAGTTATTTTGAAATTACGTGTAATTGCTGGGACACGCTCTGTTGGTGGTGACTTGGTAATGTGATGAGACCCCATGGGTAAAGGTTTTATGAGCTTACAGGTGTATGTGGGAATAAGGATTTGGGAATCTCAGGGACATGGCACATCCATATTAACACATCCTTGGTGACCAGAACATAATGCAACAGCCTTAGATGTGGTTCAGGGTGAAAAGCAGCTTCAACAACCATCATCAACCATTACTGACCATTGCGTGACTCTCTCTCTCTCTCCCTCTGCCTCTGATTACTCCTCCTACCGACACCCAACCAACCAGGATTTTCTTCAATTCATGGCACCGATGGTCTCATGTCCTCTGCAAGCTGTGCTCTTTCTGTGTGTCTTTTTTAGTTTCAGCCTCTGTGTGGTCATCAGAGCAGTCTGCAAATCTTTTGTCTCTCTCTCTCTCCTTCTAAGCAAATGATAACATTGTATTTACCTGTTCCACTAGAAATTATGTATGGTCATATCGCTTTCTTTGGCCAGTGAAATTGAGCAGAAGTGACACAGGTCACTTCCAATGGGGACAGTTTAAGAGCCTGGGTGTGCCTCACCATGCTCTCCCCATCCCTTCTGCTCTGGTGGCCAGAATGTCCCAGACAGTGGCTGCTCCATCAATGTGGGTCTCGCAGTGAGGAAGCTGACATGGTGGAGCTGAGTGCCCAGCCAACCCACGACGAACATGTGGCCCCAACAAGAAATAAACCCTTGTTTCCTTCAACCACTCAGATCTGGAGCTTGTTTGTCACTGCAGCGTAAGCTAACCCAATAACTCTCCAAGTGTGGCCCCTGAATCAAAAGCAGCAACATTATGTAGAAATTTGTCAGAAATGCAAATTCGTGGGTTCTAGCCCAGACCTAGTGAATCAGAAACTCTAGGAGCAAGGCCCAGTAATCTGTGTTTTAATAAGCCCTGCAAATTATTCTAGCACTCATTAAAGTTTGAGAGCCGCTGACCTAACCTATCTGGACTGATTCTGCTTCCATGAACAATCATCTGACGCTCTGTATCCAGAAATAAAATGCACAGAGAGAGAATCTGTCTGGTCTAATTTAATCATTGCCACCATACTGGGCAGAACTCTTGCGCCATGCCACCTCATTGTCCAGACTATAAACTGACTGTCTTGGGCCATGTGCCTCCCTCAGGTTCAGTCAGCCTTGGCCCCAGTGGACAAAGTTTGGAAGAGGGCAGGGAGGGTCGCTGATACAGAGCACGCTACACATGCCTGCATAACCATCTAGACTTGCCCGCCTCGCATGGGCCGAGGGCTTGGTAGTTCAGAAGGCGCTGTGGATGCAGCAGGCTCCATGAATGTTCTCCTCATCAAGTTCTAGCAAATATAAGATAATATACAGAATATAAGGTAACAAAATAAAAGACTTTAAAGGGTTGCAATGGGTTCTTCTGATCGGTCTCATCATTCCCCAACCTTCTCTTTCCTGTTTTAGTTTGCCTTCTGCCAACCTCATCTTACAGAGGAGGCCTCTTAAGGTTTAGCCCAGTGTTTCTGAATCTTGGTGCACATTAGAATCACATGAGAAACTTTTTTAAAAATACAGACCCGTTAATTCTGAATCTGGTTTGGGGTGGGCAGGGGGGCTGTCAGATTTAGCAAGTAAAAATACAGGACACACAGTTAAATTAGAATTTCAGATAAATAAGGAATTTTTTTAGTATAAGAATGTCCCATGCAATATTTGAGACATACTTATACTAAAAATATTATTAATTGTTTATAACTTCAAATTTAATTGGGCCTCCCTGGATGGGGGGGCAGGGGCAGGGAGGAGGGAGACGGATCAGTATTTTCAAAGTTCCCCAAGTGTTACCATTTGGAGTTTAAGATTGAGAATCTCTGGTTTTTCCCAACCCATCCTCCACCCCACAGGATAAAAGTTATTATTTTCTATCATCAGAGTTCCGAGTAAGTCTAGAGTGGAATTCATTCTTTTTTCAACATCCTTCAGGTGATGGATTTCACATTCATGTATTTCTGCTTCTCCCTTCCACAGCTCTGTAAAAGTGTGCGATGATTGACAACCCCGGCACCGTTATGAGTGAACAGCACATAATCTCCCATTATGTAAATGCCTACCACCTCATTTCCGAATTAGGCATCAATGATGGCAATGGTGAGAGAAGACGCTTAGTCAGAGAGGAGAGCTGATCTCTAATTCAAAGTCATAGTGGAAAAAAAAGATGAATAAAATCCAAGTGTACCACTAGCTTTTAGGGTGACACTCAGCAATCCAATTTAGAGTCAGCCGATCATTTTTCCTGAGCTCCAGCGGGCGTAATTCTTTCTACAAGTGTAGAATCTTATTAGTTACTCTGATCTTGCAAAAGCTCATGGAATCAGAGAAGCTCCTGGACTGACTCTTAATTCTTGGTTCTTTTAGTTGATTTAAAAAATAGTTCAGGGGGCAACTGGAGTAGAATGTATATGGCTGTGGGTTTATTGACTCTATCATTGAAGCAAACAGGCAGCTATATTGTGCCTAGGTTATCAGAGCGAGATGAGAACATTGGATTAACCTATGGTAAAACTGCTTAGAGAAGACAAACCATTGTGTCTCATGGTTAAAGATGACATTAGTTATGGTGACTTTTGAGAACATTGACAATGTGACACATCGTACATTCTTTTTTTTTGAGGAAGATTAGCCCTGAGCTAACATCTGCTGCCAATCCTCCTCTTTTTGCTGAGGAAGACTGGCCCTGAGCTAATATCCATGCCCATCTTCCTCTACATTATATGTTGGCCGCCTACCACAGCATGGCTTGATGAGCGGTGCCATGTCCACATCCGGCATCTGAACTGGTGAACCCCGGGCCTCTGAAGCGGAACATGCAAACTGAACAACTGTGCCACTGGGCTGGCCCCCATACATTCTTTTTAAATATATTTTTATAAACCTTTCTGATGATCAGAGTAAGATAACTTCATTATAAAATATTTTGAAAATACAGAGATAAAAAGTCATTCAGAATCTCACCACTCCAGTAGAACCATAGTGTATGTTTGCCTGCATTTTCTTCTAGACTAAAAAAATTCCTTTGTGTGTTTTCAAGTGGTAGTCCATTAAATATTCTTTTTTTTTCCTTTTTTGCTGAGGAAGATTCTCCCTGAGCTAACATCTGTGCCAATCTTCCTCTATTTTGTATGTGGGTCACCACCACAGCATGGATGCCAACAAATGGTGTAGGTCCACACCCGGGAACCAAACCTGGGCTGCTAAAGCAGAGCGCACTGAACTTAACCACTAGGCCATGGGGCCGGCCCCCCATTAAACCATCTTAAAGTCCAACTACACTGTGGCCCTGATGCTGCTCTTCAACACATACCAAGCAACTCAAATGCCATTTTAAATCTGTTCCTTTCTTTTTAAATCTCTAACCCTGTTTCAGTAGATGACCTCACTTCTCACCTCAGAAAGACCTTACATATTAGCAGCTCTTGATGGTTGAACCTTCAGTTCAACACATCATGGCCCCCTTGTCTCATTTCATCTTTCCCTTCACCCTCAAAAGGTGAGAGGATCCTTCCTCTCCAAAACTAACCTTCTTCTAGTCCTCAGGTCTCCATCACCTGCCGTCTCCCTGAGCTAACCCTCCTCCTATACTCTGGTCTCCACTGCTCCATGCCTCTTCAGGTGGCTCAACCCATTGATGATATGGCCTGTACATGGTGGTGGGATTATCAGTCCCAACCTCCCCCCAAAAAACATCCCTACCCTTGCAATAACACCTGGAATTCTTAGATGAGCTTCCCAAAATTTCAAGTGTGTCATTGTGTAAATGTATACAAAATGTAATTTTCTCTACTTTTCTGTAATACCTCTCAATTGTTAATACAAATCCTTATTCCATCAGATGGCAGAAACTTAATCTCAGTTATTGTGGGGTCTCTTTTACCCACACATTTTCCTTGAGGTTTTGTCTAAATTCTGGCAGGCCTCTGTGACAACAATAATATGAAAAACAATGACTAACCCTTACATACCACTTCCTCTATGCTAGGCATTGTTTTATATGCCTTCCATATCTTAACTCATTTGATCCTTGCAATGGTCCAAGGTAGGTTCTATTATTCTCCTATTTTATGGGGAGAGGAGTACATAGAGAATTAAGTAATTTGATCAAGGAAACAAAGTTTGTAAGTCTATGCTATAGTCTGCACTCTAAACTGTTACTCCAGACCTGCTTTACTCTCTTTTGTAGCCCAAGGCATTGGCAGGCAGAGGTGGTATCTGGTTTGGGTCACATTTATGTTGCCATATGCTGAAACGTCTCCCTTCCATCATCAACACCTCAGATACCTGCTGACTCATCCTTCATCCCTCACCCCAAGGCCTCTTCAAGACTGGCTTGCTTTCAACTCCTTCTATCCTCCCTTTGGGTCCCCTCTAGAGCTCTCTTGCCTTGCTGAGCCTTGGGCACCCCGCTTACCCATGTAAAGTCTTCTCTGTCCAAGTCTAACATTTAGTCACATTTCCTTGCCACTTTCTTAGGCACTGTCTGGGAACCAGGCACAGGTCCCATCTACTACTAGATCAAGATCTCGAGATCTATCTGGGTTTTCTCCCCCAACATACACACTCCCAGGCATGGCCGTGGAAGGCAGGGCATAGGGATGCCCTCCTCAGGGACCCACAGTGTTGACACATTCCCCTCTCCTTCTCTGACTCCCTGCTGCCTGGTCTGGGAGGTCTTCATTTAGTCAGAGGGGAGTGAAATTTTGATCTCAATCCTGGATTCTCCTAAGTCTACGGCTCAAAGTCTTTCCATCAACCATTGAGGCTGAGGCTTCTAAACTCAAAATCCAAGTGCTAGCTTCTGTTTGTACCCTTGAACACCTAATTTTCCAAATATAAGAAAGGCCATAAAGTTCACAGCAATATTGGGAATGGCACCTGTTGCTGCATGATATTGAATAAAGGCTGTAATCTTTCACATAACAGTTCCACATGAGGCTTCAACAGAAACATTCCTGAAAAAGGCATTTTATCCACCTATTCTCCACCTATTCATGTTTATTTACTTATTTATTAATGAATTCATCAAGTATTTACAGAACATTTATAAAGCATTGTATTCATCAAGGTTTCCAGAGAAACAGAACCAACAAGGTGTATATATATAGAGAGAGATTCATTTTAAAGAGTCAGTTCCTGCCATTGTGAAGGCTGGCAACTCCAAAATCTGAAGGTAGGCCAACAGATTAGAGACCCAGGGAAGAGCTGATGCTGCAGTTCAAGTCTGAAGGCTGCAGAATTCCCTCTTCATCCAAAGAGGTCAGTCTTTTCATATTAAGGCCTTCAAATGATTAGAAGAGGCCCACCCATAATATGGAGGATAATCTGCTTTTCTAAGTCTATTGATTCAAACGTTAATAGCATCCAAAAAAACCTTCACAGAAACATCTAGAATAGGGTTCAACCAAACATCTGGGTACTGTGGCCCATCCAAGTTGACACATGAAATTAACCATCAGAAGCACCTACCTACTCAGTTGCTTTTCACTGAGGATAACAGCCAACAAGACAAACATGGTCCCTGGCCCATGGTGTTTACTCAAAAATTCATTAATTCAACAGTCCTTGGTTGTAAACAAATTCAAACTCAAATGCAAAAGATTGAAACCAGCTCCTCTCCAAATAGCAAGAATTGATAAGGAGGAGAGAGATACAGAGGTCTCTGGGTGCCAAAAGCTAGAAGCCAGGGAAAAGCTAGTAGAAAGAGATTCTGGTATCTTCAAAGAGGAACTTGAAATCATTCACAGCTTTGTCAGGGTCATTCTTACTCACTCCCCCAACTAACTCTTGCAGAAGGGGTGGTCCCCTTTTATCGTTTGTGGATGGGTGTAGTCAGGAGAGGCTTCACAGACGAGGTGGTGTTTAAGCTAGATGTTCAGTGATGGATAGATGTACACTTGGCAGAAGGAAGGACAGGGGAAGGTCATCCCAAGCATTAGAGACCAAAGAAGCCATAAATAAAGACGAAATGGGAAATGCGTTACATGTGGGAAGGCATAAAGTACTCCCTGTGGCTGGGTCACAGAGCACAGTGGCAAAGCACAGAGATAAAAGAGGTAAAGTACCTATGGGGCCTGTTTCCCACACATGCTTGGACTTAGCAGTGAGAAACCATGAAAAGCGTTATGCTTAGAAGGAGATGTGATCATTTTGTGTTTTAGAAAGATCACACTGGTTGAGAGTCCTGGGGATGGAATATGGGGGCCAACACTGGAGTCAGAGACCATTAGTGGGTGATTAAACTATTCTGGAGGGAGATAATGAGGGCCTAAAAGTGAGACTGGAGAGGAGGGACGAGGTTGGGAGGTGCAAATGGGATTAGAATAAGAAGACTTGGTGATTTATTGATTGTGGGGTAGAGAAAGAGAGGCAGAGAGGGAGGAGTTGGGTTTGGATAGAGTGTCATCCACAGAGAGAGAAAACACAAGAAGAGGAGCAGACATAGAAGAAAGGAAGAATTCCATGTTGGTATGGGAGTCTCCAGGAGTGGTCCTTCAACCAGCAGAGCTGTCCACCTTCAAGTGGACCACATAGGCCTGGCCAAGGAGAAACACTATCGTGGTGACCACCACAGAGGGCATGCCCCCACCCCATAGTCTTGGATCATATAAACCTAGGGGTTTTATATAGTCCAAGAAAGGCAGAGGAAGGTCCCTCAAACTGACTGATATCAGACTTCCTGCCAGTCTTTGTATACGACAGACTAAGAAATAATTGAATTATGTGTCATGGTATAATTCATAGCTGATAGTTTTATATCACTCAAGTTGATACTTACAATAACTCTACGAGGTCAGTTCTATCATCATCCCTGTTTTACAGTGAGATTATGTAACTTTCCCAAGGCCATTCAGCTAATACGCAGTAGAGTCAGAAGTCGGACTTCAGTATTTGAGCTGATTCATAGCCATCAAATTAGGGCCAGGAGAAAGGAGCTACTCAGACTTAGTCTAAACCATGTTTTATTTTTACACAATCCAACTACTGAATAATTTAAGGATCTCTTGCCTTTTTCCACAAATGAAGGCCAATATAAAGTCCATCTGATTTATAATTCATTTTTTAAAATGTGGAGATGAGATTTTATATAATTTTCCTTTCTTTTGTCACTTTCCTTAGTGTCATAGTAGAAACTGAAAGAGTGTTATCCGTTTGCTCGTGAGGACCCTATAACCTCCTCTCCATTTAGCCAAAAGGTTTGCTTGTCTTGATAAGCAAAAATAGCAGCCTGGCTCTCTTCTTCTGTTACAGGAACATCGAACACACGCGACTCATTGGGTGTTGTTATGTACGCAATATTTTAAATCTCCCACTTTTCCTTTAATACTGCTTGGTGAAGGTAGCCTTTCTCCTCCCTCTGGATGAAAACCTATGTAGCCTCCAGGACATGTCTACTCACTTTTAGGTAACAAAAATTCCTAAGGTCCCTTTAAATTGCAAACCCAGGCTCTGTTGAAAAAGTAAAAAAGCCTAGTACATTAGTAATCTTTTCAACCCTCATTGAACGGTAAGGCTTCTCTCCCTGAAAGTGGGCACTGATCTTTTCTTCTCCTTTCCCACCTGGCATTGCTGCTTCTCCCTGAGCTTGAGTTCTCCTTCCCAGGGCCAAAGTAGGGAGAGAAGAAATGTCAGGGCTCTAGGACGGTTGTTACTTGAATGACCCTGTGGTAAAATGACTCAGAGCCCTCTGGGCAGGCTGGAGCTTAAAATGCTCTCTTTCTCTCTCTCTTGTGGAACACTTTTAGGTTCTTCAGAGGCTCCCCAGCATTGCGGCCCTCCTCTGCATCTCCCTGCAGATAATTTTTATCTGATTGACCAAACCATAATTGAGAGACATATGTTGGAAGATTTGCCAAATATATATATTTGCAATATATGTGTGTGCATTATATATTTTGAGGCAATTTGGTGTACCAAATTTAGAATTTTTATGGCTTTGTACTTAGTTGAAACTTTTATTACTGTATAGTGATCCTCTTTGGCCCTAATAACACTTTTTGTTTTGTAGTCTGTTTTATTTGGACTGCCCTGAAGTGTTTATGACAGACATTGCTATTATGGCTTTCTTTTGCTTCTTTTATTTTCTCTTATCTTTTTACCTTCAAACATTCTGTATATTCTTATAGTTTAACTAAATAGTTTAGTTAACTATATATATATATATATATATACATAATAGTATAGTTTAAATATTCTTATAGTTTGAATGTATTTCTCATAAACAACATAGAGCTGGATTTTGTTATTTCTGCCATCTTATTTTGTGCTTTCTACTTGCCTACATTTTCTGTTCCTTTTTTTTTTGCTGAGGAAGATTAGCCCTGAGCTAACATCTGTGCCAATCTTCCTCCACTTTATATGTGGGTTGCTACCACAGCATGCCTGACAAGAGCTGTAGATCCGTGCCTAGGATACAAACCCACAAACCAGGGCCACCGAAGCAGAGCATGCCAAACTTAACCACTACTCCATGAGGCTGGCCCATTTCTGTTTCACCTTTTTTTCCCCCTTTATTACCTTCTTCTGAATTAATTTTTTTCTGACTATATTTTCCACTTAACTGGATTGGAAGTTATATACTTTATGTGTATTCTTTTAGTAGTTACTGTGGAAATTTTACCATGCCTAATTATGGTAGGCTGAATAATGCTACCCACTCAAGGATGTCCATGTCCTGTCCTCAGAACCTGTTAAAATACTACCTTACATGGTAAAAAGGACTTTGAAAATGTGATTAGTTAAGGATCTTTAGATGGGGAATTTATCCTGGTTATCTGGGTGGGCCCACTATAATTACGAGTCTTTATAAGAGGGAGACAGGAGGGTTAGAGCCCCAAAAAAGGTGATGTGATGACAGAAGCAGAGAGAAGGACTGTAAGACGCTACACGGCTGACTTTAAAGATGGAGGATGGGGTCATGAACCAAGGATGCAGTCATTCTCTAGAAGCTAGAAAAAGCAAGAAAACTGATTCTTTTCTAGAGCCTTCCTCAGGAAAACAGCCCTACTGACCCATTTTAGACTTCTGACTTCCAGGACTCTAAGATAATAAATTTGTATTGGTTTAAACCACTAAGTTTGTGGTAATTTGTTACAGCAGCATTTGGAAACTAATACAGATTTTGGTACCTGAAAGTGGAGTACTGCGGTAACAAATACATAAAAATGTGAAAGTGGCTTTGGAATTGGGCAATGGGTAGAAGTTGGAAGAACTTGAGGTGCATGATAGAGAAAGCCTAGATTGCCTTGAACAGACTGTTAGTAGAAATATAATTGTTAAAGATTCTACTAGTGAGGGCTCAGAAAGAAACGAGGAACATGCTAGAAAGTGGAGGAAAAGTGATCTTTGCTATATTGTGGCAGAACACTTTGCTCAACTGTATGTCCCACAGTCACATGGAAATCAGAACTTATAAGTGATGAAATTGGATATTTAGCTGAGGAGATTTCCAGCAAAGTGTTAAAGGTTCATCCTGGTTCCTTCTTGCTGTTTACAGTAAAGTGCAAAAGGGAAAAGACAGAATGAAAAGCCGGTAAGAAAAAAGGAACCAGAACTTGATGATTTAGGAAATTCTCAGATTCTCAGGAATTCTCAAGTTCTCAGGAGTTCTTATTCATATTGCAAAAGATGTTAAAATGAGGAGATTTGCTGTAAAGACATTAAAATGAGGAGATTTGCTGTCAGGAGGGCAGACTTTGGAGAGAAAAGCCAAGAGTATGGCTGGACAACCTTTTGCTAGTGCCTTAACTCCTTAAAATAGGCATTATTATTATTTTAAATATTTAATATTGTTTCAATTTACTTATCTGTTTACCAGTTTCTTTGCTCCCCACTCAATCTCACATCTCAGACCTTCTTTCTGGAGTCATTTTTCCTTTTTTCTGGAGTACATCATTAGAAATTTCTCTAGTGGGGGTCTGTTGGTAGCAAAGCCAGTTTTTATCTAGAAATACCTTTACTTCTCCCTCATTGTTAAAACAAAGTTTTACAAGGTATACAGTTTCAGGTTGACAGTTAATGTCTCTCAGGCTTTTGAACATATTATTCTATTGTCCTACGGTTCCCATCACTGCTGTGAGAAGTCAGCTGTCAGTCTAATTGCTGAGTTTTGAAGGCATTCTCTTTTTCTCTCTAGTTGTTTATAGGGTCTAATCTTTGTTATCGGTAATCTGTAGTTTCACTACAAGGTTTCTAGAAATGGAGTTCTCTTTGTTAATCCTTCATGATATAGGTTGTGATTCCTGGATCTGTTGGCTCATCAGGTCTGGAAAATTCTTAGCTATTATCTCTTGGAATATCTCTCCTCCAACTTCTCTCTCTCCTCTCTTTTTTTGGTTTTGGTGAGGAAGATTGGCCCTGGGATAACATCTGTTGCCAATCTTCCTCTTTTCTTTTTCTTTTCTCCCCAAAGCCCCAGTGCATAGTTGCATATCCTAGTTGTAAGTCATTCTACTTCTTCTATGCGTGATGCTGACTCAGCATGGCTTGATGAGTGGTGTGTAGGTCCGTGCCCAGGATCCAAACTGGCAAACCTTGGGCTGCCAAAGTGGAGCGTGGAAACTTAACTATTTGGCCACTGGGCCAGCACTCCTCTCCTCTTTTTTAGCAGTCTGATTACACTCCTTTTAGAGTTTCTTTCTATCCTTTGTACTTTGTGATGTTCTTGTACATGCTCAATCTTCTCATCTCTCTGTGCAAGTCTCTCTTCCAATTCATTAATGAGGGAGTCCCAGCTTGGTACAAGCCCATGGTATGATCTCTCACTCCTCTGGTGGGATATTAATTTCAAAGCTCCAGGATTCTGAATCCACACTGCCTGGGTTCAAATTCTGACTCTGTCACTTACTATTGTATGACCATGGACTAGTTACCTAATTTCTCTGTGCTTCAGTTTCCTCTTCTATAAAATGGATATTGGTCATAGTTCCTCTCATATGACTGTGATGAGGAAGAAATGAATTGATATGAGTAAAATGCTTGGAACAGTGCCTGGTCCATAGGAAGTGCTCTAAAAGCACTTACACTTGCTCTGAGTATTGGCATGTGCCTCTATGTTAAAGACTCACTCATTTGGTTTTAGTTCACTGAACTTTTTAAAAATGCTTTTGAGGATTTCCCTTTTTTCTTCCAAGCTGAGTAGCCTTTAAAAGTATGTTTGTTACAATTTATCCAGAAGTTAGTTGAATTTGTCATAATTTATCCAGAGTCTAGTTGAAAAGAATGTTTGTTATAATTTATCCAGGATTTAGTTGAACTGGTTATAATTTATCCAGAATCTAGTTGAAAAAGAATACATGTTATAATTTCCAGAATCTAGTTGAATAGCCTAGTAGGAAGGCTTTTGTAACTATTTAGTCCCTGTGATGTGTAGACTGAGCTGAAGGGAGCATCCCAAAACAGGTTTAAGGCTTTGCCAGGGGCCTCAGGTCCCTTGAACAGTTTATGCTTTCCAGGAATAAGAAAGGTTAAACATAGAACAATAAAGGGCTTCTTTAGAGGCATGACCGTGAGCCCCACTTTATGCTCCAGTGGAATCCCTCCACAAACTACTCTGACAACCCTCAACGTAAATTGCTACTCTCTTCTTTTCCCTACACTTAGGCTTAGTACAACTATCTATTACAATTTACGTATCATTTTATCTCTCATTCAACCTTATATCCTTGGCACATAGTAATTCTCAATAAATATCTGTTGAATGCATGAATGAACAAATGAACAAAAAGGCAATGGATGAAACAACATATATGAAGAATGGGATCTTTCTACGATTTAAAAGTAAAGATATAACTTCCTCCACAACTTTTCAACACGCTAAATTTTGATGAACAAGCTAATTTCTAAATACTGTTTAAAGGCCTAGAGATAACTAACGGAACAAAAAGCAAAAGCATTAAAATTGGTTGCTTCTGGGAAACGAAACCAAGAGTAAGAAGGGGTGAGTCAGAGATCTATTATTTTCTTTAAAAGCCCTCTGTCCTGTTTGATTTTTAATCAAATATATTTGAGTTTTAACTATGTATATCTTGATAAAAATTGAAATACTTTAAAAAACAATTAGTCCATTTTGGACCTGCTGTGTTTTATGATACCTGCAGGACATTTGACGCCATAGGGTTTATTACAGTCCTTTGTGTGTGTGCCTAGGGTCCTGATTACCAAAGAGCTGTTGACCCAAAGCCAAGCTGTCAAATAAACAGAGAGCTGAGCTTTAAAAAGGCTGTCCCAATGCACTTAGCCTGGGCTGAGCAGGTCTCCACTGACTGGTACCCGAAGGTAGCCATAGAGGGACTAAGTTTATCCATTAACTCCATGGTTATCCTGGAGATCCCTTGATATCAAAGCTTCTTTCCTCACACGCTTCTCTGGTCCTGTGGAGATGAAAATTGACATCCATAGTCATATTCTACCAAAAGAATGGCCAGATCTAAAAAAGGTAATGGGGATTAATTTGCTGAATCATTTCTGGAACTCCTCCAGGGTTTCTCAGTGCCTCTATCACAGACCTTTCTCTTCTTCTGGGAATCAGATGTTAAGTTTCTCTGCAGGAGTGATTTTAAATTATTTAGTAGCTCTGATTTCTAGTTTTTAAACATGGCTTTTATGTTTATTTTGGAAGAATACTGGATCAAAGAAGTTAAGTGCTTTCTCAAAAATCCCATTTTCCCCTCAAATAAGCATTCTTTAAAATTTCTGGACAATTTAAGTCAGGCAGTTTTACTTCCATTTAAATCACATTTTCAGCTGCTTGGAAAATACATGCCAACTATAGAATTTCAAGTTGCAGTTTCAAGTAAGAGACTATTAAAAATGGAATAGGATAGGTTTCCAGGACTTCTAAAACGTATCTTCTTTCCAAAATGTTTAAAATAAGTTTTAGAAGCACCAAGATATATCTTGGTGAAATTTTTTTTAGTCTATTTTAGGATACTGTCTGCAACCTTTCCTTTTTGACGTTAAGCTGTAAATCCTTGTTATGAAGAACTAGGGAGTAGGAACATCAAAAAGCCCTAGAGGAAATGACGTGAAGCCTCTGCACAATGAGTGTCTCTAAGGAGCATTCTCTGTGTTTCTCTAAAGATGGATATTTCCTTTGTCATTAAGAACTTTTGAATTAATACTAAAAGAAGAAGGTGGGAGCATGAAAGAAATTTAAAATTGACTTGATTTTTGTTTAGGCTGAGTATCAGGTTTTACCCAAACTTCAGCCTTCTATAGCACTTTCACTCCACTCCACTGATAATGTTTCATTATTTTTATCTCAAGTGAGGAAAAATGAATTAACCCAAACTCTAATTAAAATGTGGTTCATTGTGGAAGTCAATGAAGCTATTTTCTTCTCATAGTTGCCTCCTGGATGAATGTAAATCTTAAGTGTTTCTTTGTCTATTGTTATCTTAGGTAAGATGGTGGTAAACATGGTGATGGAAAAATACAAATGACACTGAACCATCTTTGAAAGGCTTTCCTATTATAGCTAATAGTAAATCTAACTCTATCAAACTAACCCCTCCAAAAGGAGTTTAAGTGCCTACGTGGGAACTTGCTGTTCTGAATGTTGTTGTCCTTGTCATATTTTATTCAAGTGTAAACACCCATTCACAATGTTAGGGATTTTTTTAATGAAATGCACCAGAGTCTTTTAATTCACAAATTACTTCAGAGGAGTATGTTTGGCTTGTTTGGAAGCTGCAGGCATTTCTTACTTTTTATGGTGTTGCCGTTTTCTACCCCTAGTTTATGGTTATTTGCCTGATGAACGATACACTGACTAAAGCAATTAATTAATTTATGATACAGGAAATGGAAGGAATAGACTCTACTCCCTTATCTGAGAGGCTTAGAAATTTGAGGATTTAGTATTTTACAATAGCCCTTGATCTATCCCAGGAAAATAGCATTATATTCAACATGACAGCTTTTCTCTTTATTTGAGTCTCAAAGAATACTGGCGTGAAATGTTTTGGGAACTACCTTAGTGGTGTCTAGGGGACACTGCCCACCTGTACTCTCCCCCGAGAGAGCTGGCATGACCCACCCTCCAAGAGAATGTCACAGCAGCAGAGCCTCCAAGCTCCACAGCATCTACCTCTTTGTCCAGATGAGGATTTGGTGCTTAGAGAGCAGGCCAATCATAGTTAAAATGTTCTTTCGCCGGTAGGGGAGGGCTTTTCGGTTCCTCCTGCTGGCGGATGTAAAGTTGATTATGCAAAGAAGAGCCTGGCTGTTCTACTCAATCTTGTTGGATTCTCAGTGTGGAATTCAGATTTGAATCCAGGCTTCAGCAGCTCCAAAACTGATGTACGCAATGTCCGAGAGAAATATCTTGTTTCTGGGGAATGCACTCTTCTGACTCCTTGAGAAAGATGGTCATCTTCCCACTAAACCTAGGACCCAATGAGACATTCCCTCTGGGCACTGGAAGCTGTTCTTAAATAAGCCACGAAGTATAAGGATCTCTTTCATAAGCTCTCAGCCTTCTTCATCTGGAAGATATATAGCAGCCTAAAATGTGCCTTCTCTTTGCTGAGGGGAGAAAACTTTCTACCTAATATCCTGTGCCACAACCCCATCTCCCATTACCTGCCTTCCACTCCAAAGCCTGCCTGTAGTTTGAGCAGAGAACAGGTCATCAAGAGCTGACAATTTCTAGGTGCCCCACCGAATGCAGGGCCCTACGGACATTGTTAAAACTCCTTAGGAGGCTGAGGGGAGCAGAGCATGGGCAGGACTTCCCAAGCACATGTCCCGCTGGCTCTTTACACTACCTCCCCTCCCTGTCTGCTAGCTATCACCTCAAAAGAGGGCAGGGGCATTTTTGTCCCAATAAACCAGGCCTCTATCTATCAGTCTCACGTGCTCCAAGCAGATAGCTGGTACACTTAATAATGATAATGATAATGATGTCGATGGTAGTAATAATAACCATAATGGTCTCATACTTCCAGGGAGCAGTGTGTGTGTGTGTGTGTGTGTGTGATTTCATTAACATAAAATCTTGTGAAATGTGAATAGAACTTATAGGAGAACAGATTTGCGGTTACCAGAGGGTAAGCGGGTTGGAGGAAGGAGAACAGGGTAAAGGGGCACATACGTATGGTGACGGACAAAAACTAGACTATCAGTGGTGAATACGATACAGTCTACACGGAAACATGTACAGATACAGTGTACATGGCTAAGGTACACCTGAAATTGACACAATATTATAAGTCAATATGGCCTCAATAAAATAATTTTTTTTTTAAAGATTTTATTTTTTTCCTTTTTCTCCCCAAAGCCCCACAGTACATAGTTGTATATTCTTCGTTGTGGGTCCTTCCAGTTGTGGCATGTGGGACACTGCCTCAGCGTGGCTTGATGAGCAGTGCCATGTCCGCGCCCAGGACTCAAACCAACGAAACACTGGGCCGCCTGCAGCGGAGTGCGCGAACTTAACCACTCGGCCACGGGGCCAGCCCCTCAATAAAATAATTTTTAAAAATTAGGGAAAAAAAAACCAAATAGGACTTATATTATTAACTCAGCTTGACAGATGAGGTACTTGAGACTCAGAAATGAGCCTAGAATCCCAGAGCTACATGGTACTGTGGGCCTCAGCACAGCACCACCACCACATCCACCTTTTTTTAAAACAGAATATTGTGTTTTTACATATATTTTTGTAATTGACACATAGCATTGTGTAAGTTTGAGGTGTACAGCATGTTGGTTTGCCACATTTATATATTTCCATGTAATTACTACAGTAGCATTAGCTAATACCTTCACCACATCACATAATTGTCATTTCTTTTTTGTGTTGAGAACAATGAAGATCTAGTTGACTATGATCACTAAGCTGTGCATTAGATCTCCAGAATTTATTTTTCTACTAGTTGCCAGTTTGTACCCTTAAACAATATCTCCCCGATCCCCCCACCGCCCCAGGCCTGGTAACCCCCCTCCTCCTACTCTGTTTTTGCAAGTTCGGAGAGCTGGCCCAGGAGAGTATCACAGCTCTGAAGGACGTCCTCGCTTCACCCTGGCCTCCAGTGCCTCCCTCCACACCTGCTGCTCCCCAACTCTTCGCACTCACATAAACCCACTGGGGGCATGGGGTCATTGGAACCTGCCTCCCAACCCGCAGGTCAAGCAATCAGGTCTGTTACGTGGTAGAAGTGTCCCTTTGAGTGCAGGCAAGCCAGTGACGAAACAGCTAGAGGAAACAGTTGTGTGTTTTCAAACTGGGAGAAGTGAGATAAATAAAAATACATCTAAATGTTGCTGGAACCCTTTTCTCTTTCTCTCCCCATTTCCCGTCTATATAGTCAGAGTAAAGTAAGTATTAAAGTGACTTTAGTTTATAGCAGAGTTTCCTTTGTCTTCATATAGTTCAATAGCTACAACGGATTTTCCTTCTCTTCAAATCATTTCTTAGTGGGTAAAATATTATTTCAAAACATCAGTCTCTGATCTTTTTTCACTATTTTTTCAAACTTTCCAATTAAAAAAATGAAAAGAATAAGCCAGTACTAGTTTCATTTTAGAAGAGGAAGCCCCTTTGGAAGCACTAATGTCTCTTTTCAAATCTGCCTTTCCTTATTAAATATTAATAGACACACCTCAATAACCTTGACCTCCTTACGCAATGAAGAAAGAGAAAAGCAGAATCAACATGACTGGGTTGATGATTAACTAATGACGACAAACGACTGACTCCAGACTACCTTTTCAATCTCCCTCCCCTGATACCACGTGACCCAAGTTGTATGTCAGTAACCTCCTGCAGGCTTCCAGAAAACTTGTGCGTCACTCTGTCACAGCACGTCTCACACACAATTGCCAGTCTTCAATTACTTGCCCATCCTAGTCCCACTCTCTCGAGACTGTGTCCGACGCAGATTGGAACTGTCCTTCACTTTTGTTTTCTCTGCCTTAGGAAGGCTGGTCATGGGTGGGACTCCATGAGGGTTTGAAGAATGAATGAATGAATGAAATGAGACTTTAAAAACCTGTAGTTAGACGAGTCATATATACCTGTGTTCTTAGGCAGAGGCCTTCAAAATATTTTATTCATGACCCCCAAGAAGAAATATATTTTATATTGTGATTCAGTACAAATATCCTTATATACAACAGAAACAAGAGTTTCATGAAACTAATAATTACTTACATGGAGGTATTCTAGTGCACATCATTATGTCTTGATCTCTGTGTAGACTAATCATGTTCACCACCCAAAGACTAATTACCATCCATCACCATACACATGTGCCCAGTCACCCCTTTCACCCTCCTCCCTTCCCCCTTCCCTTCTGGTAACCACCAGTCTCATCTCTGTATCTATGTGTTTGTGTATTGTTGTTTTTATCTTCTATTTATGAGGCAGATCATACAGTATTTGACTTTCTCCCTCTGACTTATTTCACTTACCAGATACCCCCAAGGTCCATCCATGTTGTCACAAATAGCAAAATTTCATCTTTTTTGATAGCTGAGTAGTATTCCACTGTGTATATATACCATATCTTCTTTATCCATTCATCCCTTGATGGGCACTTACGTTGTTTCCAAGTCTTGGCTATTGTGAAATAATGCAGCAATGAACATAGGGGTGCATATATCTTTATGCATTCGTGTTTTCATATTCTTTGGATAAATACCCAGCAGTGGAATAGCTGGATCATATGGTGGTTCTATTCTTAATTTTTTGAGGAATCTTCATACTGTTTTCCATAGTGGCTACACCAGTTTACATTCCCACCAGCAGTGTATGAGAGTTTCCTTCTTTTCCCATCCTCTCCAATACGTGTTATGTCTTGTCTCATTCATTATAACCATTCTGACATGTGTGAGGTGATATCTCATTGTAGTTTTGATTTGCATTTCCCTAATAATTAGTGCTGTTGAACATCTTTTCAAGTGCCTGTTGGCCATCTGTAGGTCTTCCTTGGAAAAATGTCTTTTTGATCTTTTGCCCATTTTTTAATTGGGTTGTTTGGGTTTTTTTGCTGTTGAGATGTATGAGATCTTTATATATTTTGGATATTAACTCCTTATCAGATACGTGATTTGAGAATATCTTCTCCCAATTGTTAGGTTGTCTTTTTGTTTTGTTGATGGTTTCCTTTGCTGTGTCTATTTCATTCTATTCTATCCCATCTAATCTCATCCGATCTCATCCCATTCCATTCTATTCCTCTACTATCTTGGCTTGGGTTTTCCAAGAAGCAGACCCTGAGACAAGAATTCAAACGCAAGTAGTTTACTTTGGAGGTGATCCCAGAAAACACCAGTAGAGTGGGGAAGTAAGACAGGGAAAGCAAAGCAGCCAATGAAAGTGTAGAATGTATGCTTCACCTCAGAGTCATCTCGCCCAAAGGGCCTGATCAGAGCTGGTTCCAGTGGCAAAAGAGAAGCCCTTGTTGGGGCTGGCCCAGTGGCATAGTGGTTAAGTTCATGCACTCCACTTCGATTGCCCAGGGTTCACAGGTTCGGATCCTGGATGCAGACCTACACACTACTCATCAAGCCATGCTGTGGTGGCATCCCACATACAAAACAGAGGAATATTGGCTCAGATGTTAGCTCAGTGACAATCTTCCTCACCAAAAAACCCCCACAAAAAACAGAGAGAGAGAGAGAAGCTCCTGTCAAAGAAACGCTGGTACTGTCAGTTGAAGGAGAGCTGGTGTGCACAGAAATGTTAAGGGGAGAGAATATGGGTGGGACACCAGCAGCATCTGCTACACGTACTATTTTGTGTTTTTAGAACATATAGGTCACTATCCACTATATTGATTTCATGATCTACTCATGGATTGCAACCCAGTTTGAAGAGCAGTGTTAATGTTCTAAGATGATATCCCCTGAAGAGTGGTCCTTATAGTCTGTGTACTCCTGGTGGTCCTGAAATGATTTTAGGTGGTGAATAAATATTTTTTAATGTTAACCTTCATTTAAAAATTGTGACCTGCATTAGGAGAAAAGGTAAAATTAGGATTTCTATGATACAGAATTTTCTTCCTAAATAAATATATTTAAGGAAAAAAGTAAATTGATTTAAATATAAATATTGAATAAGTGATACATGGGTATGGGTAAAAAATGGGAAGGTGACACTTGAAAGGATGCAGCTTGGGATCCTTTGCTGCAAGGATGCCCCTTTATTGGAGTCCTCTCTGCTTTGGTCCTCCAGTATAACTGTGCTTCTCTCTTGCAGAAATTTGGCTATGGAGGCTGGGTGCAGCTCCAACACCATAGCAAGGTGAGTTTTTCCCAAAGTGTGAGCATGCCGCAGACCCAGGGACATCCTGAGCCTGGGACCTGCCTGCAGGTGGACCTCCAGGGAGTTCAAGCTTCTGTCCTCCCATTGGCTTTGCAGTAGGCAAGGGAGCAGTACTGAGGTTTCTCAAAAACATTAGGAAAAATGGGGGTAACTTCAAAGAGCAGCATTTAGGAAGATAAAATTGGAATTTAAGAATCCATTAAGAAATCTCTTCTCTGTCTCTCTCTTTTTTTTCCTGCCCTAGAACCAATTTTAGCATTTATCACTCTGTCTTAAGGAAGTGACCTGGCCCTCTCCACAGGTTATTACAGAACACTAAAGCCAACCAAACAAATGGAACAATTTAGGTTTGAGCACAAGCTGGAGAAATTAAACATTTGAGACAAAGAGGAGAAGAAGCCACTGTTATTAAGGGTTGAGTTTGGCAAGAGGAAAAGGCAAGAGGAGGAGGGCTTGGGGCAAAGCTTTCTGCAAATAATGAGGCCTGAGAGTGGGCCAGAAGTCTAGGGCTGCACAGAGGTCAGGTCTGACTTCAATTTCAGAGGCATCATATGCCTTCATGGAGGGAACATTCCTGAGCTTCCAGCTGGAACACAGACATGACTAAGCCAGGCCCTGGAGGACTTGCAGTCTGGGAAGCACAGTTACCATGCACAGGGGTAAGGCAATGCAGTGTGATAAGGTTAAGACTTCTTTCGCACCAGGTACTGAGCACCAAGGATTGGAGAAGGCCTCCTGGAGGAAGTGATGCTCATCCTAAGTCTTGAAGCAGGGATGAAGGCTTGCCCAAGGAATAAAGGAAACAAGGTTCCAAGAAGAGAAGACAGGGAACAAAGGCATGGAGATCTTAAACATATGTAAGCCCAGAACTCAAGCACACAGTGATGGCATTTCTCAAAGTGTGGCCCTGGACCAGCAAGTTCAGCTTCACCTGGGAACTTCGGAGAAATATGAATTCTTTGGCCTCATACAAGACCTACCAAATTAGGAACTCTGAGAGTCAGGCCAGCAATCTGACACGAGCCTCCGGGTGATGCTGATGCTCCTCAAGTTTGAGAACCACTGGCTCATATACATTCACTCACTCACTGATTTTTATTGACACCTATTTGGTGCCAGGCCCACCAGTCCAGACACTGAGAATATGCCAATGAACAAAAGAGACATACTCCCTGTCCTCATGGTACTCAGATTCTAGGGGGAGACAAACAAACATGATCACTTCAGAGAATGGAATAAAAAACAGTGCTGTAACAGGGAGTGACTGGGAAGATTCATTTGGGCTGGCCAGTCAGGAAGCTAGCTAAGACTTGGAGGACATGAAGGAAAAGCATGGAAGAGTGTCTCTGGATGAGGGAACTGCAGTTGCTAAGGCCACCATATGAGGAAGAGCTGTGTTCAAGGAACAGAAAGGAGGGCAATGTGGCTGAGATGTAGTAAAAGAGGGAGATGGTGGAAACGAGGCTAATGAGGTAAGCAGGGGCCAGAGCATGGAGGGACCTTTGTACATGCAAAGGAGTCTGGATTTTATTCTCAACGAAATGCAAATTCTTTGGAGGGTCTTAATGGCTTACAAAGACCACTTTGGCTGCTCTGTGGAGAATGGACAGAGGCAGGCAAGAGTTTGGGGAGCAAAGTGGTGGGAAGAAGCTGAACAGCTGGGCAGAAGCCTCATTGGATGGGGCTTTGGAGGAAGGGTTTAGGCCTTTGTACTCGATCCTGAATGCAGTGGGGAATCATTAAGAGTTTTGAACATCAGAATCTCTGCGGCAGCTCATTCTCACCTTCATCAAAGAGTGCCCACTAGTGCCAGTCTAGACACTGGGCTACACTTCTCCTGGGAAAAGTGCTAGTTCCCAGCCTGGGAGCTGGGGATCTAAGCTGGCCTCAAGTCTCCCTAAGGGTGAGAAAAATGTGAGTGGAGAGGATTACAAGGCTACTAGGAAGAAGCCCCAGGTGTAGGGATGGGAAGCCTGTGATTTTTTTCCTTTTACTCCGTGTCCCAAGCTACAGCTGGCAACCGTGATACTGTATTTAAACGGACTTGCATAATTTAACAGCAAATCCCCAAAAGAAACAAGAAGGAAAATATTTCCAGTCATATCTACTACCTACATATTTCCAGCAAAACTGGATACAATGATAGTCTAATAGAACAAAACAATGACACCCTCCCTCCCTCTCTCTCAAAAACAAAACGAAGCAAAACAAACCAGAACCAAATCTGTATTTCATAAATACAGTGGTCAGGGATTACAGTCACTGGAAAACAATGTGCAAAGATATACAAATATGCAAATTAGGCTAAGGGCAATGAGAAAAATCCAGTATTTTGGGGTTGAAATTTCTTTTTATTCTCCTGCATTCCTTCAGTGAACAAATATTTTCTGTCCCCCATAACTGATTTACCCCGGAAACTCCTGTTCTCTGAAAGCCTTTCCAAAACATTTCTCTGGTTTGCCCTATTTGTTTCTCTTCTGAACCTTTGGTTTTTCAATGCTTTTGGAATGAATGGAGGGGTATTTGTTTGCCACAGTATAACCCTGTTCAGAAATGAAAAACATCATTTGTCCTTTGGCTGAATATTTATAAAAGTTTAGGTAGCAAGCCAGTTTGTATGGCCCCCTCTCAGGAGCTGCATGGGGTGGGGGTAGAATTGACTTCTGATGGCAGGAACACCTGGGAGCATTTCAAAGGAGGGTAGACACAGGGCCTATTTCAAATCCGTGGGTCAGCAGCATCTAGAAACATCCACTGAGTGTTTTTAGACCCTTGGGAATATAAATACACACACATACACACACCATTTCCATCACACTTAGCATTTTCACACATACTATTCTGTGTTATCTCTGATCATCGGGTCCCTGCTTTCAAAATGATTTCCCCCTCACTGGGGAGCCAGGAAGACACTCAAATGGATAAAGAACATATGGGTAGTGATAATTTTATGCCAACTGAGCAAAAGAGACAATAAATAGTAAGGGTGTTCAGGGAAGGTGGGGAGCCCAAGGCAGGAGGCAATAGATAAATTAAAAATCATAGAACTGTAGGGCTAATGATCATCTAGCCAAGTATTTGAAAATATGGTTTGCAACCCAATACCAATTCAGTGGGTTAGGACAGCTTTGAAAATAAAATAGATTACAAAAGAAAATAGCAGAATGTACTGTGTATGGTAAGAGAAGATACTGTTTCATGAAACTTTTGTCTTAGTCTTTAGCTGTTTAAATAGATATATATATGGGTGTACTGGGTCACAACAGAAAATATACTTCCTAAAGTGGGGTCATAGCCAAAATTGATTAAAAGCCATTAATCTAGCCCAGTGCCCCCATTTCATGTTTTATTAAGGTTAATTTCTCATTACATAAGTAATATTTGAATAAATTCTCCTTTTTAAATTTAAGCTATTGGAGATAAAGCCACAGTTCCCTTGGATCAGCACTCCCCATCCTCAAAAGTAATTCCTATTAACAGTTTGGTGAGTATCTTCCCAGACCTTTTCCTATTATTTTACTTATATATACAAGCAGCTATAGAAAGGATATAGTAATAATTAATATGTTTGTGTACCTATTTTTTAGCTAAGTCAATTAGGTTCCAAACAGAAAATAAATGGCTCGCTTAAATTAGAACACTTTGGAAAGAGTTAATAAAGAGCCTGTTTATAAAGGTGTAGGTGCGTGATGAAGGTATGGTGGTGGCAGGGATTACATCACGCAGGGTCTTACCTGCCATGTTAAGGAGTTTGGATTTTACCTTCAGGGCAATGGGAATCCATTAGGGAGTTATAAGTGGAGAGCTGGCAAGAGATGATCTAGGGTTTTAAAAGTTTACTCTGGTTGCTTGGTGGATACTGGGTTGGAGGGGAGCAAGAGGGAAAGCAGAAAGAGATCAGGATGGAGGCTGGAGCAGTTGTTCAGGTGAGGGGGGACGGGGCTTGGACCAAGGCCGGAGCAGTGGAGATGGAGAGAAGTGGACTACTGCAGGATCTATTTTGGAGCTAGAACCAGTGGTATTGGGAAACAGATAGGATGGTGACATGTTAGACTGAGGGAGTGGAAAAAATGATGTGGTCTCAGAGGGATGAGAAAGATAATGCAGGCATCAGAAACAGAAGCCGCCGAACCAGGAGGACAACGAGGTCTGAGACAGACAAACAGGTAGGGTGAGTGGAGTTTGAAGCAGTTGTAGTAGAGCCCACATGGAGCTGTCCTTCAGAACCTTGCAATGTGAGACTTAGAGTGATTACAGAGGTTGCTTCCTAGTGACAGTGTCTCGTCCATTTCTGCCAACTCTGCACCTCAAGTTCAACCAGCATGGCACCTTGCGCGGTCTAGAGGGATAGCCTGAGTGGGCACTGCGGGAAGGCGGAGGAGAATGGAAATCTGATGGCTTGAAAATACATTTTTAATGATACAGGCAGTACCAGACATTTGAAATACCAGCCATATTTGAACTTACTTGCAAATAGTGTTAGAACTAGAACTTAGGAATCAGCAGTGTCACAGGTTAGGTTCCCTGGGAATCAGACTCTGAGATGGAGATCAACATGCAGGAGGTTTATCAGGAAGTGCCCTTAGAGCACAGTGGAAGGGAGGAGAAGGAAGCAGGATAGAACAGAGGGCAATGTTGAGCCGTGATGTAGTCTCAACGGAAGCCTCAGCTGACCCAGAAGGAGCTCTAAAGCTGACCTTCAGAGTTGTCCCAAGTTGGGGAGTCCTGGGGTCTTTACATCTCCATGTCAATCAGTCACGGGAAGTGGGCTGCCCTGGAAATGAAGCAGGACCTTGAGGGGGCTGGCTCTCTTCAGCCAAGGCAGTCTTCCCATCTCCCCATAGGGGCTGACAGCTGAAGGCTGTCTGCGGGAAATGCTCCCAGAAGCTGGGAGAATAAGTCCTTTATTCTTGAAGGGGGGTCTTGGTGGTACATCACATCATCCTGGGAAAGACCTTAGACCTCATTTTCACTAAGCCCTTATTTTATAGTTAGATTGTGAGATCCTGCGAGGGTAAGTGGTTTACATGTAGGATCCAGGTCTCCTGACCCCTCCAGTATCATGATTTCCACTATACCATGCTGTTCTGGCTTAAAAGATATTTGAGGTGTATTTGAAATGAGTTATCTGGGTAGCGATGGTTGGTTGGGGAATTCTTTATTTTTAAAAAAACTTGGTTTTATTTTGAGAGTTTAGAAAAAAATCAGAATTTGTTTCTTGGTTGAATAAATTAGAGCAACTTGCTCCAATTACTTGGCTATTAGTTTAGTTTAAGATCTTGGTTGGTATTGAGGTCAATGTTAAAAACAGAAACTAAGAGACACCCCCCACCACCAGTGACTCCCCAGCAGCAAATGTTGACCTCTGAGGCACATTTATAGCCCTACAGGGATCCTGGGTTCCCAAATGTAAAGTGAGAGGGATCAGGAGCTGATTCTCTACCATGGCTCTCAGGTCCCAAAATTCTGGCTGAAAAAACAATGAGAATTGGGAGCCTATTATAGGGGCACAGCTGCTATGTGGCAATTTTCACTCACAAAGAGTTCCACTGATGGTTGCTGTCATCCATTTGCATTATCATGGATCCAGCATGAAGGATATGGAAAAAGAAGTTTAGTAAATCTGATTTTCCTGCAATGTAATGAGAGCAATCCTCCCCAAAAGATCAGACTCTTTAGGAAATTATAGTAATTAACCTCTGCCTACTAAGCAGAGACCAATTACCAAATATCAGCCTGGTGGGATGGAAAATGACTTCATAAACCTGGGTTCTTCTCCCAACTCCATACCAACTAAGCTCTATACCACTGCACCACATGGACTCATTGGTAAATGCAAGAGTTGAACTGAATGACCTATTTCTACTTTAACATCTTCTGCTTTGTCTGAAACCAAAACTTAGTAATGCACCTCCCAGAAAAACCCAATTTCCTCCTTTGCCATGTTATTGATAACATGGTAAAATCTAGCCATCACTGATTGTGTATGTTCTCTGGCCTGGTGCTAAGTTCTTTACAAACATTCTATTATTGAATCTTCTGTATCACTCAACATTCTTAGCTGAAGACAGCAGAATCCACTCTATCTAGTTTAATTAGAAAAACAGCTCACAGACTTCCTGGGAGAGCTGGAGATCAAGCTCTGAGGCTGTGCTAATATGCACAATGTACAATCATATCTGGGGAGCTGCTCCAGCAAAGATGCAAATGCTGCTACTCCTGGTCACAGACAGGAAGCTCATGGTGATGCTGCTGAGATTGGAGACTAGTGTTGCAGTTTCTCCTCCAGCAAGGTCTGACACTTGAGAAAACACCCTTGCCAAAACATGGATTCTGCACGGTCCCTGCTTTCTCACCGTGCTCACTTCCAAATCAAAGCCACAAATGGGGCCTCTGATTGGCAGAGCCTAGAGCATATGCCAGTGTCCTTGCTACAAGGGAGGCTAAGAAAGTGAATTCTGGATTCTCCCTCAGGAAAGGGGGATCTAAATGTGAAAATGTCTTCACACATAGGAAGTGTTCCAAAGATGGTGAGTGGTCACGAGCATGACAAATAAAATGATCCACATTTTACAGATAGAAAAAGCGAGGTTTAGGAGCCGGCATGGTGGCACGGTGGTCAAGCCCCTCAAGAATTACAAAATGCCCAGGGAACCACATTCATAAATGTGCAGGAACCAAGGGAAACCAGGTGATTGAAGCCATAGCCAAGGCAACGCCACAGGAACAGCCTGGCTAGGGAGCTGCTACCTCCCAGCTGGACACTGGACACTCCCACCAGTACCACTACCAATGGACATAGCACGTGGTCACTGCTGGAATCACTGGCATAATAAATTCAACTGTTCCTGTCTTTTTGCATCTCTTGTACTTGATTCAAATCCAAGCATTGATTGGCCAAGTTTGGAGCAAGTATTGGGCTTTTGGGTTTTAGTAGAGGGAGGCTGAGCTCTGCCGCCACCAAGGCTCTCACAGGAGGTTCCCTGACTCAGGAAGGTGGTTCAGATACTGGAATGATCAGCCAACTATGAGAACTGAGGCAAATCAACCCTGATGTCCTGGTGTCAGAAACTCCACTCTGCCTGGATATAGACACCTGTAACAGTTACCCAAGTCACTTGCCCATTGACTTGTTCCCCAGTCCATAAGAAACGAAAACATGGATCTGAGGTCTTCCTACGTATGCAGATGTGGACCACCACACTTGAAGGTGAAAAGACCTTCTCTACGCAGGAGATGGAGAAGGTGTTGTCCACAGAATAGAAGGAGGAAGAAGGAAGCTATGGCAAGGCCTGAGTGCAAGTCATGATCAAGCCAAGAGGAAGAGGAGGAGGGCAGAGGACTCCACCAAGCAGAGCTCAAGGCCTTTGATCACCACTTGCCCACCTGACCAACACATAGAGCCCAAGGGCATCTTGAGGCCCTGAAGCATCACCAGAGGAGGGGTGCCCTCAAAGCAGGGGAACATCAGGAGACAGCCTAGTCTCTAATTAACCATACATCATTAATAACTAATACTAAGAATAACACACTTCTTTCCTCTCAACATGTGTCAGATACTCTACTATGTGCTTTGTATAGATTATCCCATTTCATGCCCACAAGATTCCTTTAAGGTAAGTCATATTATTTTTTTAAGGTAAGTCATATTATTATTTTAAAGATGAACAAAACCTCAGAAACTTCTAGACAGAACAGCAAGTAGGACAGAGCCTGAGACTCACAGATATTTGATATCGCAAAGCAGAAGAAACCATAGAGCCATGGCTGAATGGGATAAGTATGAACTAATCTGTGCTATCTGCCAGAATGATCTAAAGGAAGTAGTCACCACCGAATGTGACCGTGACTTCTGTCCTACCTGTATTGTTCTCTGAGCCAAAAGAAGTCCAAGCCTTACTTACGAGTGTCCTGTATGCTGGGTGATATGCTGGAAGTGATACCTCCTTACGGAACTGAAGGAGTTGCAATGAAGACAGGGTTACTGAAGAACCAAGAATCTTCTTTCCTCTCTAAAGCAACAATTGACCTGTCATTCCAACTGGGCCTGGTCAGGAGAAGAAGGCTTTGCCCTGGTTATGCCCAATCATCCAGGAGAAGTGCAAAGACACTTTCAATTTAAGTGACAAAGAGAGGGAGATATTCAGATGTTCCAAATTGAACATCACTGCCGAGCATAATACCATCTCTGGCTTATTGAACCTCTGCTCAGCCAACTCAAGTACACTATTCTTTGTCTCCATGGACGGGGATCTGTGCCTGAATTTCTTCCTTTTCTCTCAGGCTTTCCAATCTCCATGCTTATGATCTAATTTTTCAGTGGTAGTTTATGAACTTGTCTTTTTTCCTCAACTATGTATCATTGAAGTCTTACATCATTCAGAGAAAGCATCTTGCCCACCTTAAGGGCTAAATAAATATTTGGTTGGTAAGTTAAAAAAATCATTATAAAGATGAGCAAACTGAGGCTCAGAGATGTTGTTTAACTTGCCTAAGTCCACACAGTAAGTGGTAGAATGGGGATTTGAACCCTTGCAGTCTGATTTCAGGGACCTAGATCAGAACATTTCCCTTTTCTTTAGGGATCACAAACTGGAGGCTCAATTTAGAGACCACGGCCATGTTTTGTACAGCCATTTAGTCTGGCCCCCCTGCACCGCATATTAAAAGGTATTGTACACAGGCAAGCATGAGCCCAGTGGAAGCTAGCAGCTCAGCACCAAATTCATATGTGCTGCTAGACTGATTCACTTCATTGTCCACCTTCTCCTGCAGGTGTTGACATCAGTAGGCCATGCTCTGTTAGACAAATTATTTACTCTCACTATCCATCTGTTGCTTCTCTAGAAGCAACTGGATGCTAGGACTGGATGATCTGTCTCAGAGAGCCTTTCCAATCCTAAAATGTTATGAATCTAGAGTTTTCCAGACACTGGGCCATCCTCTCAGGTCTTGTAGCCTGTGGGTTCAGATCGGTAAGGTGACCAGTTATCCTCAGTCATGCAGCCCCAAAAGGCCATGACCATGACCTTCTTCTCTCTGTGTCCAGTCACTGACACACACAGAGCACATCTCTTCAAATTCAGCCAATATTAAGGCATGACGATGAAAAGTTCAGTTCCATTAAATGAACAGATTTCTACTTCTGGGAGGATTAAGTAAAAACCACTAAAAATGTTAGGGGAGAAGCATGTTCCAAAGCATACAAAGAAGGACTAATCTAAGTAGGCTTAGGTTGCCTTTTGCTGATGTGGGATTTCTGCCCTAGGGAGAAGCAAAGATGGTGAAAGATGGGCAGGTCTTCAGAGTGGTCCAAGAGAACTGCTGGGATCCAGAAGTCCGTATTAGAGAAATGGACAAAACAGGTACTTACAAGGACAAATGCTAGCAATGTTTGCATCTGATATAAAAGCAACGTCTGCCCCCAAAGCCTGTTGACCACTTTACATAATTTATGTGATGGCAACTCCTATCACCTTTTCTCCACCAGGCCAGGGTGTTCCAGCTTCACTGGGGGAGGGATGGGACCTTCCACTACAATGTTTTTAGAGTGTAGATTTAAAATTTTTTTAAATTAAGTATACCCTGTTTTAAAATAGAATGCTATATCATCAAAAAGATAAAAGTGACATTTTATTATTAAAACATTTTTTAAGTTCAAATACATAGTACTTAATTATTATAGAGCCAATTAAAACAGTAAAAATTAGAATTCACAGATTAAGGATGCCAATTGCCTGCTTAGTCAGACTCAGGATCCAATTTCTTTCTGTAGTTTGTTTTGGTGCACAGTACACAGAACACCCTCATTAACCTATAGGGGTGGCAATGGGAGCAGTGTTTAAAAAAAGTTAATCATTTAATCTCAGAATACTCCACAATGAAACCAAACCAGAAATTTAAAAGAGGAGAATTAGAAAATTTTTGTTTCAAAGGTGAATTAGTAACAATTTCTAAGAATTGCTTGCATTCCTATTTTACATTTAAGAATCAAAGAAGTTCTCACAATTTAAAAGAATTTCAAAAACTATCTAAAATATGGTATGACAGCCGCATTGTATGACAGACACTTGTTACTGCATGGCTGACTGTGCCACCCAAGGAGAGTGCACTCCAACAAGAGCACCCAGCCTTCTGGACACACGTGGGCCATGCTCATGGGCTGTGATGGGAACTCACCACGACAACACTGTCAAGCCTAAATTTTGACATCAGTGGTCTAGATTTAAACCAGAAAATAAATAATTCATACACATAAATAAAAGAGCACCTTAGAAGTACCGACTTCTTAATCAAAGACAAATTTATAAGAATTTCAAATATATACACAGAGATGGCAGGAGACATTTTATTCCATGGTCTGTACAAAACTAGTTAACCTATTAGCCCTAAATGATGAGGTGGTCTCTGGCATGTTAGAATTTGGTGTAGAATACTTTAGACCAGATATTGCTTTATAGACTTTTTTAAATAATTAAAAGTATATTTAAATGGCATTCAAATTGAACTTTGCAGAAAGCCTGAAGCACCTCTGTAGACCATTCTACACAACATGATGTATACGCCCCTGTTCTAGAATAGGGGTGGGAGGGCAGCTGGAGAGAGAACAAGCTTCTCAGACTTATAGCAAAGAGCAAAGTTTTGCTCTAAATGTGAAGGCTGAGCAGGGCCCACCCTCTCAAGGAGAAAACTAGTGGAAATGACACTCAGATGACTAGTGTCAGAACTATTGCTTATGACTGAAGTTTAGATGAACTGTGTCTCCTTTGGTTTTTGTTGTATTTCATTCCGTGGTTATCCTTGAGATAACAGTCATGATGAACATTTCCTGAGTATTTACTCTGTGGCAGGCACTGTTCTCAGCACCTAATGTGTATTATCTCACTTAATCCTTATAACAACTATAGGAGGTAGCATCTATTAATATGCCCATTTCACAGATGAAGAAACTGAGGAACAGAAGTTAAGCAATTTGCTAAAGATCACACAGCTTTAAGGGGGCAGAACTAGGATTAAAACCCAGGCAGTCCTGCCCGAAAGGCTTATCCTATCACCTCCATGGAGGTGAGAAAACAAAATGATGAAGGCCCAACACTGAAGATTGCAGTAGTCCATCCCATCTTCACAGGGAAAGAAATGTAACTGGCAGCCCCTGGGTCACTTCACTACAAGATCCAACGCAGAGCTGAGAAAGACCAAAATGATAAGATAACAACGAGAGGATATATATGTAAGCATCTCCTAAATCCTCAACTAGGTGAGTTCCTGTAGAAGCTGGGTCTGGAGCAGACCCAGGAAGGTCAGAATTGGTGAGGGATCCAGGTCTGGTGAGGGCTGGAGTGGGAGCTCAGTCCTCTCTGTATGAAGGAGGCTGAGAGGCCCCAGAGGAGTCAGAGGGTTGGTGTTTCACATACCTGCTCACATTTAATCCTCTCTCAACATCTCTGAGTAGCAGGCATTGTTGTATCTATTGTTAACGAAACAGTGCAAGGAGGTTAAGTGATTTGCTCAGGATTACACAGATGGTAAGTGGCAGAGCTAGGATTGTCCCTAGAGCCATCTCTCTTAGTCTACCACTAAAGCTTTTCCCAAGTTTCCTTCAAGATAAGAATCATCTGGGGTGTTTTTTAAATTTTTTTTCAAGCCCCATCCACTGTGTCAGAATTTCCAAAGGAGGGTCTAGGAATTTGTTTTCATAATGTTCTCCCCCCCCCCATTTTAATCAACAGGTAAGTTTGGGGAACATCATGCTATGCCATACTGTTAAACACCCCTTTTAAAAAATACAAGCTCTAGGTCAGCATCATGGTGGAGTGAGTGCTTCTCTTAGACTCTCCCTGCTAAGATACAATGAAAAGAACATTCATAAACTAACAGAGGACATCCACACAACACAAAGATTTCTGAGAGGCCCACACAGCAATACATCTGAAGGTGGAGGTGCTACACTCCCCAGGAGGAAGTGGAAGGAGGTAAGGGGATCTCCTCTCCCTCCCCAGCAGCAACCCGGGGCACAGGACCACGTGTGGCTCTGAGAAAAGACTGGGGAGGGGTGGCTCTCTGCAGGAATGCCTTTACTCTCCAAGTTCCCTCACAGCTTGTGGGAAACCTCTACACAGAGGAGGCTAAGCTATTGTGTGGGTGTCTTCATGAAGCCAGCACCTCAGGAGAGTAGATAGCAAGGACAGAGTTCATGCATGCAACAGAAAGTGCCCCTCCCCCAGCCCAGCTCACTAGCCCAGCTGGTTGGCCAGAGCACCTGCACATATATTAGAAAAGCAGCAGCTGCAAGCAACAGAGTTGACAATCACAGTCAGGCTCTGTCAGCATAGATTCCACAGGAGGACAGGCTCAGATGCCAGGGATGGTGGTGGGCTCAGTATTCCACCTGCCACCACTTTGGCTAGATACTATCACTATGCAAACACACAAATCCATGCCATCAAACAACATGAAGAAATATATTAATACTCCAGACCAGAAGGAAAATTACAAGCACCCAGAAATCAATTCTGAAGGCACAGAAATTTGTAATCTAAATGACAGAGAATTCAAAATACCTATCATTAAAAAACTTAACAAGTTACAAGAATATTCAGACAGACAGTTCAATGAAATCAGAAACAAAATTAATTAACAGAGGAATTCTTCACAAAAGAGATTGAAACTATAGAGAAAAACCAATAAGAAATGTTGGAGATGAAAAACACAATGGATGAGATAAAGAAAAATCTAGACACCCTGGATAAAAAGAGCTGATATTATGAAGGGCAGAATTAGCAATCTGGAGGACAGAAATGTAGAAATGCTTGAGATGGAGGAGAGAGAGCTAAGACTAAAAAGAAACGATAAATTCTCTGAGAAATATCTGACTCAATTGGGAAATGCAACATAAGGATTATACATATTCCAGAGGGAGAAGTGAGGGAGAATGGAGCAGAAATCTTGTTCAAAGAAATAATAGCTGAGAACTTCCCAAACCTGGAGAAAGAGGTGGAAATACAAGTAAAAGAAACTAATAGAACTCCTAATTATATCAATGTAAAAAGACCTTCTCCAAGGCATATAGTGATAAAACTGGCAAAATTCAATGACAAAGAAAAAATATTAAAGGCAGCAAGGCAGAAGAAAATAACTTACAAAGGAATGCCTATCAGGCTTTCAGCAGATTTCTCAGCAGAAACCTTACAGGCTAGAAGAGCATGGAATGATTATTCAAAATTGTGAAAGACAAAAACTTTCAGGCAAGAACACTCTATCCAGTGAAAATATCCTTCAGATATGATGGAGAAATAAAAACTTTTCCAGATAAAGAAAAGCTAATGGAGTTCATCATCACAAGACTCCCCCCCTACACACACACACACACACAAGAAATTATCAAGGCCCTCATATCTGAAAAAAAAGGGGGGGGTCACTTGAGCAAGGAGATAAATAAGCAGACAAAATCAGAACATTGCAGCTCTCCATCAGAATAGGTTAGCAAGTAATTATAACATTAAAGATAAAGGGAAGGAAAACATCAAAAATAACTATAATCTCGTCATTTTGACCACAAACTCACAAGACAAGATGGAATAACTTGTGACAACAATAACTTAGAAGGGGAAGAGGAAAGGGATGGAATCAGCTTAGATGAAGCGATTAAGAGGCTATCAGAAAATGGACTATCTCACCTCTGAGGTTTTTTATACAAACCTCATGGTAACCACTAAACAAATAATCAGAACAGACATACAAATGATAAACAAAGAGAAAACTGAGAAAATCTTCAAAGAGAACTACCAACCTGAACTGGTAGTCCAAAATACATGGGATGAGAAACAAGGGAAAAACAGGACAACCAGAAAATGAGTTATAAAATGGCAGCATTAAGCCCTCATATATCAATAATCACTTGAAATGTAAATGGATTGAATTCTCCAATCAAAAGACACAGAGTAGCAGGATGGATTAAAACACAAGACCCAACAATACGTTGCCTCCAGGAAACATATCTCAGCTCTAAAGACAAACACAGGATCAGAGTGAAGGGATGGAAGATGATGCTCCAAGCCAATGGCAAACAAAAGAAAGTAGGTGTTGCCATATTTATATCAGACAAAGTAGACCTTAAGATAAAACAGGCAATGAGAGACAAAGAGGGGCAGTATATAATAATAAAAGGGACACTCCACCAAGAAGATATAACACTTATAAATATATATATGCACCAAACACAAGAGCAGCAAAGTACATAAAGTAATTATTAACAAACCTAAAAGGAGATTTTAACAACAACACCATAATTGTAGGGGACCTTAACACCGCACTTACATCAGTGGATAGATCATCCAGACAGAAAGTCAACAAATAGTGGATTTAAATGGAAAACTAGACCAGATGGACATAACAGATATATATAGAACACTCCATCCAAAAACAGCAGAATACATTCTTCTCAAGTGCACGTGGAACATTCTCAAGGACAGACCATATGTTGAGAAACAAGGCAAGCCTCAACAAGTTTAAGAAGATGGAAATCATTTCAAGCATCTTTTCTAACCACCATGCTATGAAACTAGAAATCAACTACAAGAAAAAAGCTGGGAAAGTGACAAATATGTGGACTAAACAATATACTACTGAACCACCAATGGATCATTGAAGAAATTAAAGGAGAAATAAAAAAATATCTGCATAAAAATGAGAATGAAAATACACCATACCAACTCATATGGGATGCAGCAAAAGCGGTCCTAAGAGGGAAATTCATGGCAATTCAGGCCCACTTTAACAAACAAGAAAAATCTCAAATAAACAATCTTGCACTAAACTTAACAGAATTAGAAAAAGAAGAACAAAGCCCAAAGTCAGCAGAAGGAGAGAAATAATGAAAATTACAGCAGAAATAAATGAAATTGAAACAAACAAAAAAAACAGTAGAAAGGATCAATGAAACTAACAGCTGGTTCTTGGAGAAGATAAAAAAAACTGACAAGCCATTAGCCAGACACACTAAGAAAAAAATAAAGAAGGCTCAAATAGATAAAATTAGAAATGAAAGAGGAGAAATTACAACAGATACCACAGAAATACAAAGGTTATACGAGAATACTCTGCAAAGCCAAATGCCAACAAATTGGACAATCTAGAAGAAATGGATAAATTCTTATACACATACAACCTCCCAAAACGAAATCAAGAAGAAATAGAGGATAGACCTGAATAGGTCTGAATAGACCAATCACAAGTAAAGAGATTGAAACAGTAATCAAAAGTCTCCCAAAAAATAAAAGTCCAGAACCAGATGGCTTCTCTGGAGAATTCTACCAAACATTCAAAGAAGATTTAATACCCATTCTTCTCAAACCATTCCAAAAAACTGAAGAAGATGGAATGCTTTTGAACTCATTCTATGAGGCCAACATCACCCTGATCCCAAAACCAGACAAGGACAACACAAAGAAAGAAAATTACAGGCCAGTATCGATGATGAACATAGATGCAAAAATCCTCAACAAAATATTGGCAAACTGAATACAGCAATACTTTAAAAGGATTATATACCATGATCAAATGGGATTTATACAGGTATGCAGGGATGATTCAACATCTGAAAATCAATGAGATACACCACGTTAACAAAATGAGGAATAAAAACCATATGATCCCATCAATAGACACAGAGAGAGCATTAGACGAGATCCAACATTCATTTATGACAAAAATTCTCAATAAAATTGGTGTGGAAGGAAAGTACCTCAACATAATACAGGCTGCATATGACAAACCCACAGCCAACATCATACTCAATGGGGAAAAACTGAAAGTCATCCTTCTGAGAACAGGACCAAAACAAGGGTGCCCACTCTTGCCACTCTTATTCAACATAGTACTAGAGGTTTTGGCCACAGCAATTAGGCAAGAAAAAGAAATAAAAGGTATCCAAATTGATAATGAAGAAGTGAAACTCTTGCTGTTGCAGATGACAAGATTTTATATATAGAAAACCGTAAATATCTATCAGAAAACTACAAGAAATAATCAACAACTACAGCAAAGTTGCAGAGTACAAAATCAACTTACAAAAATCAGTTGCATTTCTATACTCTAATAATGAACTAACAGAAAGAGAACTCAAGCATACAATCCCATTTACACTCACAACAAAAAGAATAAAATATCTACGAATAAATTTAACCAAGGAGGTGAAAGACCTATACAATGAAAACTTAAGACATTACTGAAAGAAATCGATGATGACATAAAGAAATGGAAAGATATTCCATGAACATGGATTGGAAGAATAAATGAAGTTAAAATGTCCATACTACCTAAAGCAATCTACAGATTCACCGCAAACCCAAACAGAATCCCAATGACACTCTTCACAGAAATAAAATGAAGAATCCAAAAATTCATATGGTGCAACAAAAGACTGTAAATAGTAAAGCAATCCTGAGAAAAAAGAACAAAGCTGGAGTCATCACAAACTCTGGTTTCAAAATATACTACAAAGCTATAATAATCAAAGGAGCATGATACTGGTACAAAAATAGACACACACATCAATAGAACAGAATTGAAAGCCCAGAAATAAAACCACATATCTATGGACAACCAATCTTCAACAACAGACCCAAGAACAAACAGTGGAGAAAGGAAAGTCTCTTCAACAAATGGTGTTGGGAAAACTGGACAGCCACACACAAAAAAATGAAAGTAGACCATTATCTTTTGCCATACACAAAAATTAACTCGAAGTGGATCAAAGACTTGAATGTAAGACCTGAAACCATAAAACTCCTAGAAGAAACCATAGGCAGTACACTCCTTGACATCGGTCTTAGCAGCATCTTTTTGACTACTATGTCTACTTGGGCAAGGAAAACAAAAGAGAAAATAAACAAGTGGGTCTTCATCAGACTAAAGAGCTTCTGCAAGGCAAAGGAAACCAGGAACAAAACAAAGAGACAACCCATCAACTGGGAGAAAATATTTGCAAGTCATATATCAAACAAGGGGTTAATCTCCAAAATATATAAAGAACTCACACAAATCAACCACAAAAAAACAAACAACTCAGTCAAAAAATGGGAAGAGGATATGAACAGACATTTTTCCAAAGAAGATGTACAGATGGCCAATAGGCACATGAGAAGATGTTCAACATCATTAAGCATCAGGGAAATGCAAATCAAAACTACACTAAGATAGTACCTCACACCCATTAGAATGGTTATAATCACCAGGACAAAAAATAACAAATGTTGGAGAGGATGTGGAGAAAATGGAACCCTCATGCACTGCTGGTGGGAATGCAAACTGGTACAGTCACTATGGAAAACAGTATGGAGAGTTCTCAAAAAATTAAAAATAGAAATACCATAAAACTCAGCTATCCCACTATTGGGTATTCATCCAAAGAACTTGAAATCAACAACTCAAAAAGACTTATGTACCCCTATGTTCATTGCAGCATTATTCACAATAGCCAAGATGTGGAAGCAACCCAAGAACCCATCGACTGATGAATGGATAAAGAAGATATGGTATATATATTGACAATGGAATACTACTCAGCCATAAAAATGATAAAACCATCCCATTTGCAACAACATGGATGGACCTTGAGGGTATTACATTAAGCAAAATAAGCCAGACAGAGAAAAACAAACACAGTATGATTTCACACATATGTGGAAGAAAAACTTAACACATGGACAAAGAGAACAGATTAGTGGTTACCAGGGGGGAATGGGCTTGGGGGGTGGGCACAAGAGGTAAAGGGGCACACTTATATGGTGACTGACAAATAATAATGTACAACTGAAATTTCACAATGTTATAAACTATTATGACCTCAATAAAACTAAAATATATATATATATATATATATATACAAGCTCTGATTGGATTAGACTTGTTTGTTCCCCCTCTCAGTTCTCAAAGACCAGAGAATATGTATTCAAACCAACCAACACACAAATAATGCAATTTACTATGTTAATATGAAAAATGGTGACAAGTGATGGCCACTGAGGTGTAGGGAAGGAGCAATGCGGGACGGGAGCCTCATCCCACCACAGTCAAGCCATGTGACCTTAGATCTAATCCGTAAAATGGAGAAATTCAATAGAGTAATGTAAGCAAAAGTATTTATGTAAAATGCAAAGATTTTACAATTGAAAAGAACTCTGTTTTATACTAATCAATGAATGTAAATAAAATCTCATGACAACGTTGAACAACAGTCTCTAATCAAAAGCTGGAGTCTCTAGTCCTCGCTAAATGATAGCTTATTCTTTCATTTGTTGGGCATATTCAAAGTGCCAGACACCGCTCTGGACACCAGGGGATACAGCATGGACAGATAGCCTCATGTGGTGTTTCCATTCAAGAAGGGCAAGCATAAAATACACAACTAAACACAGTCATGACAGGCTGTAATAAGTATTAGAAAAGGAAAGGAACAGAATGATAGGATAGAGAGAGGCTGGAGCTGGGGAAGGCCTTTCTGAGGAGGGGACATTTGAACCAAGACTTAGGGTGAAAAGGACTCTATCCTGTGATGAGCCAAAAGAGCTTTCCAGGTAGGTGGAACAGCAGTGCAAAGGTCCTCGGGATGAGAAAGAGCTTCAAAGAGCAAGCAGGAGGCCAACGAAGCACAATGTGAGCCCTGGGAGAGACTGTGTGGGCCCTTATAGACCATGTTCAAGTCTGGATTTTATGCTAAGAGTGATGAAAAGTCAGAAGTTTTAAGCAAGGGAGTGACTTGATTTAAGTTTTAGTCCTTACTTTGACTTCCGAGTGGAGAACAAACTGCAAGAGGACAAGAATGGTGGTGAGGGACCAATTCAGAGCCTTCTGCAGTGGTCCATAGGAGACGCTGGTGGCCTGGGCCAGGGAGTGGCAGGGGATGGGGAGAGGTGGGCTGATAAAAAGATTCAGAGCGGCACTAACAGGACTCACTGGTGGGTTGGATGTGGGTACAGGGGAAAGAGAAGCCACCCTCAGTCTGGCAGCATCTCTCCTGACAACCCAGCTCCAGGAGCTTAAAGACAGGAGATTCTAGGCATCCTGGATGCTGGATTCTGGAGCCAAATCCAGGTTCTCATTCTGAGCATTCCAGACAGGGGGACTCCACCCAGGTTCATTTAGATGAATTAAAGGGGCCAGGAAGGTGACTGAGAAATACACTCTGTCATGCAGGACCTAACATGCAAAGCCCTGAAAGAATTCGTGGGGAAATGTCTTGTTTAAATAAAACTGCAAAGGAAGGAGGGTGGAAATAATCCTTGAAAAATGGAGTAAATTAGTTTTTCTTGAATGATCTCACTTTTGTCCAGCCTTTACCCCTCCCCCTAGAACTGAGGCTGAGGGATGAGGAGGTCTGGGACAGAGAGGTAAGAGAAGGGGAAACCAGGAGGAGCAGCGAGGGAGGGGAGGGCAGGAGGAGGCTGGGATGGAGACTGGCTGGGCTCCTTGGCCCTGGGAAATGTGGAAGGAGTGCCCAGGCGGTTCTTCTCATCAGCTTTGCCTTTCTTTGTGTCTGTGTCTAGGAGTGACCGCACAAGCCCTTTCCACAGTTCCTGTCATGTTTAGCTACTGGGTGAGTGTGAAACCTCAAACCATCTCTTTGCTGGTTGAATGCTCATGTCCAGTTCCCTAGAAAGTAGACAGGCCTCAAGTCGTGACATTGCCCCCACAAGTCTTCTCTCCTTTAGAGATCACTGGGGTCCCTCAGCTTCTCAAACTGCAGCATCCCCTCTCAGGCCTGTCTTCCTAGTCATGTCGTTGCTCTGGACCTGCACGGTCCAGTATGATAGCCAGCAGTCACATGTTACTATGTGACTCACATTATATTTCCACAGGACAACGCAGTTCTAGACCCAACTTTAATCTCCATCAGAACTTCCCTGTCTGATGACTCATTCCTGCAGTGCCTTGCTCAGTAATTGACAAGCCAGTTTATTCTGAGGTGGTAATAATTTTGAAGTGAGAATGATAATAATGGCCTAATATGTTGCCTCTCCCAGGGAAACGTACAATTCAAAATGAGATTCCTGGGGTTGGATGCCTTTCCCTAAGTGATCAAGTCTCGAGCGCTAAAAGTTTCAGGCCTGATTGCAGGCCTGTGGAAGGACATGTTTGTACATAGCTGGGGGGCACTAAGCACCTGCTCAACCAAGTAAACATTCACTCATGTTGTGATTTAAGGAGCAATGGAAATACCACCTGATCACACATATGTCCCCAACCTGTGCTCATAATTCCAGTTTTAGTGATTTGATCCTAATCTGGTCCTGAGATTAGATTCACTGCTTGAAATAAAAATGCTCTAAGGCCTCAAGATGCCTGTCTTTATCAGATTGGGTACCATTCTGACTGGACAACTGGGATTGCAGGAGAGAATCAAATTCCTGGCCGTGGGGTGGGATGATGTTGAAAGGAAAGAATAAAGAAGGGAGAGTTAGGAGAACAGAAAGCAAACTTCTTCTGCCTCAGCATTCTGCTAACTCTTAAGTGTCACTGCCAATGGGAAAGACAGAGAAGAGGATGGACCAGGAGAGGAGAGGTCCATGAGCAGCCTGGCATCCCATGATGAGGCGTGACAAGGAGGTGTCCTGATGGTGGCATCAAGCACTGGGTCACGGCCAGCTTCCTGTGTGTATAATTGGCAGGGGGCCGAGGGAGGGGGGGGAAGGGGGGCTGGGTGTGCAGCCCTGCAGTCCCCTGTCTGCAGTTAGTAGGTGGGCCCATCTTCAACCCAGCTCTAGTGTAGGATGCTAGGCTCAGTAATTGTGTCCATACTTTCTGATGATAGACTCAATTTTTCAATTAATCAGCATCATACTAGCAAGTTTCTTTGCATTTGCAATGATTGGCTTCTGGGTCCCCTGCAGCCCGTGCCTATCTCAATCAGTGCCTCAGTTTTTGGAGGGATAAAGCCACTGATAATAACAAATGATTTAGCCCAGGGGAAGTGTTGTTCAGAGTAAACATCTAAAGTGGGATTTGAACCGTGTGGTTTCCCTTACCTATCTCCAACAGGCCAAACCTCAGGACACTTTAGACCTGTGCCAGCTTCTAAACAACGACCTAGCTGCCACCGTTGCGAGCCACCCCAGGAGGTTTGTGGGCCTGGGGACGTTGCCCATGCAGGCCCCGGAGCTGGCCATCAAGGAGATGGAGCGCTGTGTGAATGAGCTGGGCTTTCCGGGGGTCCAGATCGGCTCCCACGTCAACGAGTGGGACTTGAATGCGCAAGAACTCTTCCCTGTCTACGCAGTGAGTACGCGGCTCATTCGACCAACACGCAGAGGGGCGGGCGCTGCACTGGGTGCTGGCGGGAAGATGACGGCGCCTCTTCACCGGGAGGGAGAGAAATGCCTGATGACAGGATAGTTGTAGGGGGAAAGGTGGGAAGAGCTTCCAAAAAGAGTGGGACGTTTTACTAGAAGAGGCCAGCCCTGCGTTGACTCGCTGAAATGTCTCTTCTCTCTCCCTCCTTTGCTCTCCTTTTCATCTATCCTTTGGAAGCCAAAATATTACCCTCATCACAGCCACCTGTAAAAGAACCATGTTAGTGACATGGGAAAAAAAAGTATTTATTTTTGCTTTGGAAAAAAATAATTCTTATCATTTTTCAAAATTATAAAATAACTTTGAAGAAACTGTGGAAAATACGGAAAAGTATAAGAGAAAAATAAAAATAACCCATAATCCTGCCACCCAAAGATAAACAACCATGGTTATAGTATGTTTCATTTGTATTTTTATTTGCAGATATCTGCATAGATTTACATTTTAATGAAATTGGAATTGTAATATACATGTGATTTCATATCTTAATTGAGAATTTCCAACCTAAATGAAAATTCTCCTAATGCATGATTTTTGAATAACTGCATAATATTCCAATATATGGATATGTTTTGATTTATTTAATCCTCAATTAAGATACTTTTAAAGCCATATATTTTGAAAATGTGTAATAAAAATACGTAGCAAAAATTGCCGTCAAAATAACATTTGATGAAACGAGGTGGTGAGTATATGGATGTTCATTGTCCTATTGTTTATAGCTTTCTATATTTAAAATATTGCATAATAAAATATATTTTCAAAAGCTCAATGCCATCCATTTCTGAAGTATCCAACCAAAATGGCCACAGTCCCATGGTCCTCTCCACCAGTTTCCCTCTACCTTCTGTTCTTTCTGCAACTAAACCTGCTTTCCTTAGCACCAGGATTCAAGATGCGTACTTCTTTATTCAATGGCACTTTTAAATTTCTTACTTCCCTCCTAGACTTATAATAGTACTGTTTTCTGCTATTTTCATTGTAAATGCAAAATCTTCAATAATGAATTATGTAGATGGTCGTGGACTCACCAGGCACTATAATCACCAATCATTTAATATTTATTGAGCTCTGACAACATGCAAAAGCTTTTCCATGTTTGTATCTATGGACACTGCCCACAAGTTTAGGATTGCCTATCAGATTTCCTCCTAATAAGCTGAAAGATTTAATGTTCCTCTAAATATTGAACTCCCTGAAAATTACTGGCTGTGGTGGTTGAACTGATCCAGTGAATGTTTTCTAGAAACTTTAATGAGCTTTGAAAGAGGATTTATTTACTTGTGCATCCAAGTTGTTTCAGCACAGTGTGAGCAAGCCTTCAGCTGCAGTCATTTTATTATTCATTGCAACTGGGTTTATGAATTACTAAGGGGCTCAGAAAGCAAGAGCAGCTGGTTGGGGTCCAATGGGATACTCTCATTTGTGTGACTAGCTCAACCCATCAATCATTCTAACTAAGCTGTTTTGGGGGCTGCCAGTCTCTGAGGGGATTCAGGAGAGCATCCTCACCCCAGTTGACTTGTGATGTCCTGGGGTTGACAGCACTTTGTTTGGCTAGTAAGACTTGCCAGCCTCACTACTCTCTAACTTGCATCAGTAACATGTGCTTAAACAAATGAGAGGAGTTACCATAACCCAAGTTGGCTTTGTTATTTTAAGGTGATCCTGGAACTTCAAACCATCTCACTGTCCCCCTTATCTCTTAGACCTCCCTTCTCAGTGAGTGAACCCAACAATACCATACTCAGGGCAGTTTTCAGGCACAAAAGTGACTTTATTACAAGTATGAGGCAGACAGAGTGGAAATCTGCCTGCCTCTACCCATTATCAGCCACAAGACCTGACTCAGTTAGCCTCTACCTGCCTTAGTATCCTTCTCTGTAAAATGGGAGTAATGAAGTACTCATTTAATAAAGGATTAAACTAGTTAATAACTGTAAAATTCTTATAACAGCTTTGGCACATGGTGAGTTCTCAGTTAATGTGAGTTATGATTTTGAGAGTATAAGTGACTTCTTTTTGTGTTCTCTACAATGCCTCACAAACAGAAGGTGATCAGAAATATTTGTTAATTTGAACCGAATAGAAGTGAACTGTCCTAGACACGTAGAATAAAGGTTTATCCTAATGAGGAGTCAAATCCCACTGAGATAACATGATCGTGTGTCTTTGTCAAACCCAAACCATCCCAAGAAGTTGATACTCTCTTTCCAGCCTGCGTCCGTTATCAGAAAAACCAATTAGCTCCTCTCCCTGCAAAGGGTTTAGATCTCTTCTGCTCCACAGAACCTGCTGAAGTAGAAGTCCTTTCTCCAACCTATTGTTTGCCTCACTTCCAGAATCCCCTGTTGCCCCAGAATCGTTTCTCCATTTTAAAAATGCTTATGTACAGAAGTCACATTACGTCAGCCTATTTAGCCCACATATTTGTATGTAAAGGTAGGATGAATCACTCAAGCACCCCGATATATTTGGAAAAGAAACGTACTAAGAAAAATCTGTTTTGAACCTTGATAAGCACTAATACTCAATGCCATGCCTGTTCAAGGGACTTTTTAAAATTAAGCATTTTGTTGAGTAAAGGTCATTTCATCCAGATGGTATTTCCATTTCCCAGAAGGCCCTGGCGCAGGTTTGCCCATGACATTTATCTCAGTACCTGCCTGACTGAGGCATTGAGAGCTCTTTCCTTTCTAACGTCATCACATCCACAGCAAACTGTTCAGGGACTCAGCTGGGCTCCTGAGGTTCTGTGAGTGCCTGAAGACACCAGAAATTCTCACCCAGTGTTGGGCTCTGAGTAGCCAGATGGCTTGGGTCAGGCCAGCCTGCTCCAGCCCAGTCATGAGCCCCTGGCTCCTAGCCCATCGCCTCCTCACTTTCCACATCCTCAGGTTTCCCAGTGGGGGAAAGAAGAGAACACTTTGACCCTGACTCCAAGGATACAATCTGAGCAGTCCTTCAGAAAGAATGGACCAAGTAGGAACTAGCAGGGGAAACTTCCCTGGCATTTGCGGTGTGAGATCAGTCCTTGAGCATTTTGCTCTCAGCCAAATGTTTGAATGACAGATGTTTCCTGTGACTTGTTTTGCCAGACAATATATTAAATTCATCAAAGCCAACGGTACATCCACCAGCCCCCTTGTTAATTGTAAGTGTCCTTTTTACTTTCCAAGCAGGAGCAGAGTTTATCAATGACTCTTTTATATACATCAGGAAACAACTTCAAAAGTATTTTAGTTTATTTATTCAGATCAGTATAACCCAGGGAAAAGCAATTTCCCTAAAATAGTACCCGGTATTTGCCGGCTTGTCCAAATAACCCTGTCTCTCTCATTGCCTCTTTGAAGGCGGCTGAAAAGCTGAACTGTTCCCTATTCGTGCACCCCTGGGACATGCAGATGGATGGACGGATGGCCAAATACTGGTTCCCTTGGCTCGTAGGTTTGTGTCGGCTTGGGATCTGGAAAAGAGGATCAAGTCTTTGTTTTTTTCCAATTATCTATGGAACCCTAATTGTGTCAGAGAGAAAGTATGAATAATTAACAGGATTGTGAGTTATTGAGCTCTTACTCAGATAAGTGCTGTATATATTACCTCATTTAATTTTAATCGTATCCACACAAAACTCTATGAGGTTGACGTTACAATGCCTGTTTTATAGATGGAGAAACTGAGGGTCTCATCATGGTTAAGTAAGTCGTACAAGTCACACAGTTAATAAGTGAAAATGGAATTCACATGGATCAGTCTGACTCCAAAGCCTGTATGACTTACTATACAGACTCCCAAAAAGGCTCCCAAAATAAGTAACCATGCCTGTCTAATAGATTTGTTTAAGGAGCCAATAATAGCATCAACTCTTACTGAGAACCCTGGAGTAAGGAGTAGAAGGTCAACTTCCGCCACCCAAAGATCTGAGGCCCTAGATTACAGATGACCCAGGTTTTCAGTTTTCCTGTCATCTGCTCCTCTTTTCTGCTCTTTGCCTCTTGCGCTATTCATTCATGGTTCCATATGAGGGTGAGGGAAAGGGAAGGAGGAGAGACCTCCATTTGGCCTATCCAATCTCTCCTTATCATCCTTGATAAGAAGAAATGGATACAGATGTAAAATTCTGGGGCCACAAGTGAACAGTGCAGCTCATCTACAAACCCAATGAAAATTGGGTCCCCAAATGAACAGCATTGGATTTTCTTTAGGGAGGCCATTATCCTTTTTCTCCTCAGCCCAATTATACAATTGGTACAAGTAATTATAAAGTAACTACCATGAAGAATTAAACGGAACAATATATTAAAAGTCAAAAAACTGAATTTCAGCTCCAGCTAGTTTTATTTCACTGTATAACCTGTAGCAAATCACTTCATCTTCCTGGGCCCTAGGTGTTCATATGTAAAATGAAACAGCTGGTCTGGATTTTCTTTCTGTTCTTACATTTTATGCCTCTGTGATTGCTTTTGGAGACTAATGTATTTAGTGAAGCAGCTTCCTACCCATCTGCCACCAAATTCTTAAGCAATAATTAGTAGGAAGAGATAACCTAAGAGGCCCCATTGCTGTCCAGCTTCCAAGAAAATCTCATCCTCCTAATTCACATAACACTTTGACAAGTCTCAGAAACTTATTTACATTGCAACTTCCACATGAAAAACAGAGGGGAGCCTTTGCGTAGAGTCATTTCATCATTCATTTATGCAACACGTATATATTGATCCCCTCCAGCATGCCAGGCCTTGTACCAGGCACCGAGGATATAGATATGGACAAAACCCCTGCCCTCCTGAAGCCTATGTTCTGGTTAGAGGAAAGAGATGATAAATAAGTATGCAGACCATAAACAAACAAACAGGCTAATTTCAGAATTCTATTCTGGATATAAAGGAGGTCATTAGCTGATTGGAGGATCCCCAGCAGGGGAAGGTCATGATCAAATTAACATTGTAAATATTGTACTTTGGCTCCAGTGTGGAAAATGGGATTATAGAGTTGTGGTCCAAGTGGATGCTCTGCCCACAAACCACTCCCAGATGGATATGAATCCATCATGCTTCCAGAATTCCCAAGACGCCAGGGAGCCAGAAACATCTCTGTCCATGGAACAACAAACAGGCTTGGGGCAGGATGAGCATCTGGTAAAGCCCCGTTCAGCAGTTAGAAAGTCAGGCTTCCCCAGAAGGTGCAAGCCTCAGCTGTGGAGGCCCCAGAGATTTCTTAATCACAGTGTGAAAAGCAGTCACCTGGAAATGTAGCCCAGACTGACTGTGGAGGTGAAGGCCCCAGGGATGGAATAGCTGTTTCTTCCAGGAGCACAGAGCACTTGAAATAATTCATTTTAATCCAGCTGTTTTTAACCTCAGCTCTAAGAAGGAGCAAAGATTTGGCAGGAATAATAATATTAGTTCATATTTATTGAGCATAATATTTATTGAGTGCCAAGAACTAACCATCATCATCCCTATTTTACAGATGAGGAAACTAAGGCACAGGGAGGCAACTAATATTTGTTGAGCAACTCCACTGTGAAGTTCTCACCAGGAACTTTCCTGACATCATCATTTGCAAGGCTCCACAATAGCCTTACAAGATGGGCCTTTTTCTGTTCCCATTTCACATGTGAAGAAGCAGACTCGGGGGCATTAAATAACTTGTCAAAGGCCAGAAAGCAAAAAATTGGAGGAGTAGCATTCAGCCCAGACTCATTGTCCTCTGCTTGCCCCACTGTATCCAAGACTGAAGCTGGGGGAATCAGGACAAAAGCCAGGTCCTCTGGCTCCTTGACCATTCTAGTCATTAGATGACTCTACCTGCAAGTGGCAAATAGGAAGGGTCAGATGGTTCTGCTTCCCGAAGTAATGGCTTGTATACAACCAAGCCTTGCTGGGGCACAGGGACGTCACATTTCTCAGCACTGACAGTCACAGCAAGCTGCCGTTCCCCAACCATTAGCATCACTGAGCTTCTTCTTGCTTGAGATGACAAGCCCTGCACCTTATGACTGTTTCCTTTTTCAGGAATGCCAGCAGAGACCACTACAGCCATTTGCTCCATGATCATGGGTGGAGTATTTGAAAAGTTTCCTAAACTGAAAGTATGTTATGCACATGGAGGTAAGACCCTATCTGTATTAGTCAGCTGGGGCTGCCATAACAAAATACCACAGACTGGCTGGCTTAAACAACAGAAATTTATTTTCTCACATTCTGGAGGCTGGAAGTCCAAGATCAAGGTGCCAGCAGGGTTGGTTTCTGGTGAGCCCTCTCTTCCTGGATTGTAGAAGGCCATCTTCTCACTGTGTCCTCACATGGCCTTTCCTCTGTGCGTGTGCAGAGAGAGAGAGATTTCTGGTGTCTCTTTCTCTTCTAAGAACACCAGTCTTATCAGATTAGGATCCTACCTTATGACCTCATTTAACTTTAATTACCTCCTTAAATGTCCTATTTCCAAATACAGTATCAATGGGGGTCAGGGCTTCAACATGACATGAATTTTGGAGGGACACAATGCAGTCCATAACACCCTTCCAACCATCAGTCTAGTCATAAAGTATATGATGGTTTGAGGACCAAATTCCATTTTTGCACATGAGTTTAGTTTGGTTGGCACAGTTTTTGTTTTATTTTGTTTTGTTTTTTTATTTAAATCCCTCTAGTCAGACCACAAGCTCTCCAGTTTACGATAGTCCCTGCCATTTACTATTGCTTACAAATAGGCCTATTTCATTCATTTACATTTCATGCTTGGTCTCCTGTAGGTAATTGAGTTTGTGACTCTTGGACACACACCACACACACAAACACATACACACAATATCAAGCTGTATGTGCTGTTCTCTAATCTGTCTTTCCTTCTCAACAGCATATAGAGACATCTTTCCATGTCAATAAATATAGAGCTCCATCATTTTTGATGGTTGCATGCATGGTAATACATTTCATGGATAGGCAATCATTATTTAGATATTCCCCAACTGATAGACTGCCTCTGTATTTTGCTATTATAACCACATTACATTTGAAAACCTTGACCACATATCTTTACACACGTCTCTTCTCTGTTTAGGATAAATTCCTTAAACTGAATTTTTAGATGATTTAACATTGTTTCTTCTAGGTTATCTCCCAGCAGTTGGAACCCTGTAGGTCCTTTGTAAATACTGCTCACCATCTGGGCTACAGTAACTTCTCGTTGCATAGAACATGAGGATTGAAAGGTATCTTTTTCAACTGACACTAGCCCCTCAGTAATGGGTTTTACTTACAGGTGGTTCCTTCCCCTTCACTGTGGGAAGAATTTCCCATGGATTCAGCATGCGCCCAGATCTGTGTGCCCAGGACAACCCAACCAACCCAAAGAAATACCTTGGATCCTTTTATACAGACTCCTTGGTTCATGATCCTCTGGCCCTCAAGCTGTTAACAGATGTCATAGGAAAGGTAAGTCGGAACTGTCATTTGGATGGCTTATGGGAGGCAGAGTGCAGGATCAGCAACCGGTTACTTGGCCTCTCTCCACAAAAGGGATGGAAGAAAAGGTGTTAGAAGAAATGAGCAGGACCCTGAGGTTTGGCATTAGGTTTGCTTGCCCAGGGGATCCTCTCCAGAGCCTTCAGCACAGAGTGTGTATCACCAAGAAACCACTAAATACGCCAAGGAAATCCCAGATAAGCCACATGACTTGGTAGTTCTCCGAGATCAGCTTCTTTTCCTTAGGGTCATCTCTGTACTCACCAAAAATGACGCATCTCGATATGGTAAGCAGGAAAGAACCACCAGTTTTGAAGTCAAATTGACCTGGGTTAAAATCCCAGCTCTACCTCTTAGTAATTGGGTAAGTTATGAACCGAACTATCCTCATCCACCCAATGAAGAAAATGGGAACATTAAAGAGGGGGAAATGGACAGGGAGGCAGGGGAAGATGATGAAGGGTCTTGTGTATCCCTTGAAATTTCTTTCTGGAATAATATGGCCTTTGTTTTGAAAACAATTCTCTCATTTGGCCAAAAAGACCAACGTGGTAGTACTTTAAATTTCACAAGAAAAAGTATTTCCTCTGTTGTCATCAGCTAGCAGATCTCCCTGTTGGTGGCATCTCTACCTTTAAGTAGTCTTTGAAAATTCTAAATCAGCAAATTAGACCATTTTTAGGGCAAAGGCCAGTCTGAATTAGTGAAAACTCTGAAATATTTTGTATTTTAATTCTGTTTTATTACTTACAGTTATCTATACAAGGTTTCCAAATTTTCCCAAAGGAAAAAATCTCTGGGCTTGTCTAAATATGGACATATTTAAAGATTTTGCAGTATGGTACTTGGATTGAGGGTAGAGTCTAAGGCATTTGAAGTCTTGTTTAGCAGAAAAAGACGTCCATCATTTGAAAGTTGCAAGTAGTGTTCTATCTCCAGAATGGAGACTTCATCTCACTTTAAAGCTATTTCTCTGACTTAAGAAACTCACTAGAATATAAATGTTAAACATTCTGGTTTGGTAATAAATTATGTGGTTGAACTGTGTTTCTGAGCCTTCTAGCTTTTGTGTTGTCCCTGCCCAAATGGGTGCTTAGCAGCTAGTTATGACTGTTGATTATTATTGGTTTGGAAAGAGGTGCGATAGGGAGGAAACTACGAAGAGGAGCCAAAAGAGACTATGCACTCTGGACTTTGAGCAACGGAGAGGTAGAGGAGTGGGAAAGTGGCATGGAAATGCAGAAATGGTCATTCTGATTACCTGTCATCAACCTGAGTAGTCCTTGGTATTCTTGGAAATGGCAACATCAGGAGAAAATGCCCTTGGCAAGTACAACACCCATCTTATGAGGGATACCTACCATCAGCAGTGACAGATACTATGAGCACCTTCAAACAGCATTTGGGGCAATACACATCGCCATGGGGTCAGAGCAGAAGAGGAACACAGCGAATGCCTTGTGGTAATCAGTGGAGAGACTAATTAGTGAGCACATGTGAATAAACCCCTTTTAGGGAGCCCCAGAAAAATTCAGAGGGCACTTTGCAAAGTTAGTGGTGCTAAGATCTTGCACTCAAATTGCGACGACTTGAGCCATTATAATTCAGGCATCAAAAGCAAATGTGACCTCATTTTAAGTGATCTCACAGTCTGGTGAATCCAGGACACATAAACAGTATATATTAATAACTTGGGATTCTCTTTAAAATGTTGATGCTTCCTCATTCTAGTTATATTCACATTAACAAATTCTCTCAAAAACAATCCCAAAACCAGGAAAACTAAGGAAAGTCCCAGCATGTCATCTGGGCTAGACAGCAACCTGTCCAGATTAGAGCATGAGGACAGAATGCAGTGTAGGGAAGGCTCCAGGACAGAAAAAATGGAACTGATGGATTATTTGATGTGTTGGAGAGTTTCAAACCACACCAGGCATTCAACAGATCTGATGACGCATTAGGAACAAACAAGCAGTACATACACAGAAGACAAAGCAAATGAAAGAAAAAGAAAGAAAGTCCAGGAAGACAAGCATCCACATGAGGCAGATAATTATTGTACATTACTTGACTCAGCAGTGAACAATATTTACAGTCATAATAGTGTAAATAGCAAGAACTGGTTTAACTGAAAATTGTAATTCTATTTGGAAAATAGAAGAGAGAAGCTGGGGTAAGAGAGAAATTCTCAATGATCATAATGAGAATAAATACTCTCTAAAGCTAGTAAATCAAGAAACAATAGTATAAGCTTATTACCTGGAACCATAAAGGTAATTCTCAGAAGATGCAGTTTAAAAAGGTAAAAGTGGCTGCCTTGGGGGACAAGAGTTGGGAAAGTAAGCACAGGACTGCTTTTGATAAGAAAGATTTTTAGTAATATTTGATTGTTTATGTATAGGCATTACTTTGATAGATCAAAAATTTAAATAAAACACTGATATATATACACGTACGAATATATATATGGAAAGAGACAGAGACAAAAATTTGTTGAGCACCCACTGTTTCTAAAACATTGTGCTAAAGGGAGCACTTAAATTACGTAATCTCTTAGCTTCCTTCCATCTCTAAAATTCTTTGCTTTTAACTACGTCTACTCATTTTGAAAGACAGATGTAAAAATGCTAGTTATATGTTATCAGTCTATCACTGTGAAAATATGAAAAAAGAGAAAACCTTATTACCTCCTATATTAACATGGTCATAGAAACTTCACTGTATATATTTGGGTGGATAGATTTTTGAAAGGTCAGTGATCCTCTCATTATGATTATATCATCATTTTGGCTAGATCCATTGGTAATCTATTGCTGCATAACTAATTACCCCAAAACTCAGCAGTTTAAAACAATAAACACTTCTCATCTCTTATGGTCTCTGTGTGTCAGGAATTTAGGAGCAGCTTAGCTGGCTCAAGGTCTCTCACAAGGTTGCAGGCAAGGTATCAGTAAGGGCCACAGTCACCTGAAGCCTCGACTGGAGCTGATGGATTATTTCCAGGTTGGCTTTTACACATGACTGGCAGGAAGCCTCAGTTCCTCCCCGTCTAGGCCTCTCCACTCTCCACAAAGCTGCTTGAGTGGCCTCACAACATGGCCAGTGGCTTCCCCCAAGAATGAATGATCTGAGAGAGAGACAGGGGAACAAAGAGAGAGAAAGAGATTGAGTGCGTACCAGGCAGAAACTATCCTTTTTAAGACCCTGCCTCAAAAGTCACATAGCATCATTGCCATGTGGCGTTTATTTATTAGAAGCAAGTCACTAAATCTGGCCACATTAAAAGGGAGTGGAAATAGGCTCCACCTTTTGAAGAGAGGAGTATGGAAGAACTTGAAGACATATTTTAAAACCACCAGATTCTACACTCTGGTCACAAATTACATTCTTCCTAAATGCAAAATATTCTCACCCCTCCCACAACCACCCCAAAAGTCTCATCCATTTACAGCATCAGCTTAAAGTCTAGGATCTCATCATTTAAATTAACTTGGGGATGATGCTCCCAACATACAGTTTGTCTCAAGCTGAAGACCTGTGAACCATAAAGACAAGTTCTTCACCCCACACACACTCGATATAAAATGGTGAGACAGGCAAAGGATAATTTCTATAGATCCTCCACTCCAAAAGGGGGAAAACAGGAGGTTTAGAGGAGTCACTAGTCACTAGAAAATCTGAAATCCTTCAGGCACATGTTGGCAGGTTCCTTCTTAGAACTCAAAGCTCTGCAAATACAATACTCTTAAAAACTTTTCAGGTCTTTTATGAATCTTATTAGGTTTCATGCCATTAGGCAAAAGCCTTACCCACAAATCTCTGAGAAAAGCTCTTCTCTACCTTGAATTTCGGCAAAGGCACATAACTTTTAAGCTACCTAGAAGCCTCATTATTTGACAGAATGGTTCTTTGAGGCACTGCCTTAAATCTTTTGAGGTCACAACAAAGATATTCACATCTTGGCTTCATTTTTAGACTATATTTTTCTGGCTGTGCTCTGGATTTGCTCTTTGCCAGAAAGCCATCCCTAATTTTAGCATCATTTGCCATTGGAAGGGCTGGGAATTTTCAAGACCAACAGTTTCTGGCTCCTTTATCTTTAACGGTCCTTCCTTTAAGGCACTCCCCTTGCATTTTACTTTAAGCAGCAAGAAGCAGCCAGGCAGCACTTTCAACACTCTGTCAGGAAATTTCCTTAGCTATATCACTCAGTTCATTAAATATATTTTCTACTTTGCATATTATTGTAGGTGACAGTGCTGCTAAATTTTTTGCCGCTACCTAGCAAGCATCTCCTTTCCTCTAGTTTCCAACAACATTTTTCTCATTCTCCCTAAAGTCCTTACTGGTAGGCTTCTCATAGGCCATCAGGCTTCTAACAACAATCTTTATAAGGATGTTTGGTCTTTCACTATTCATATGGTCCTTCCAACTTCCTCCCACAAGTCAGTTCCAAAGCTACTCCCACATCTTTAGGTTTTCATTATGGCAACATCCTACTTCTAGATACCAAAATCTGTATTAATTATCTGTTACTACATAACAAATTAACCTAAAATTTAGTGGTTTAAAACAGCAATGAATATTTATTATCTCATTCATTTCCTCTGAGTCAGAAATTCAGGAACCCATAGCTGGGCAATTCTGGTTCAGGGTTTCTCGTAAGATTCAATGAAATGACTGCAGCCTACCAATATCTATCTATCTATCTATCTATCTATCTATCTATCTATCTATCTATCTATCCATCCATCCATCCATTCATCCATCCATCCATCCACCCATCCATCTATCCATCCATCCATCAATCTATCTATCTACCTACCTTATCTATGTATCTATGTATCTATCTATCTATCTTTTTGTTCTTTCACTCTTTAATTTTTTTTTGCACACTACTTACACTAACTTAACCCCAAACTCTCCACCTTTTATACATCCAAACATCCAAACATATTGGGTAGAGTAGTCTATTAATTCTACCTGCTTGAAAAAATATCTTCAGGAGTCTTCTAACTTTCTCCAATTTGGAGTGGGTTGCTATTTAGACCTGCTGCACAGCTGAAATCTTGAAATCTCCCTTCACCATCTTCCTTTCTCTCCCTCTCTCTGTCTCTCTCATTGGACTCCTGTCTCCTGAATTCCATGATTTTCTGATTTCTTGGTTTACCACTTTGTCTTGGCGAGAACATCCTCCAATAAATTTCTGAGAAAGGGGGTATGGTAGATGAAATTTTTGAAAACTTGGTTATCTAAAAATGTCTTTATTCTTCCCTTACAATGAGTTAGTTGTTTGGCCAGGTAGATAATCCTAGCTTGAAAACTGTTTTCCCTGTTAATTTTAAAGACATTTTTACATTGCATTCTGGCTTCTAGAGTTGCTGTAGAGTAATGTAATGCCATTTTAATCTTTGAAACTTCATATAAAATCTGCTTCTCTCCCCTCTCCCCCAAATCTCAAAGACTCTAAGATTTTCTTTTTGTCCTGAGATTTCACAATGAGGTTCCCTGATATGGGTCTATTTTCACCCATTATGTTAGCCATTTGGTGAGCCCTTTTAGTCTGTAAATTTTCTTAATTCATTTCTTTAATGACTTCCTTCCCTCTGTTTTCTCTTTCTGGAGTTCCTTTTATTCTAAAGTTGAACCTATTTTTTTTCTGTCTCTCATTCCCCTTCTTTCAGCTTTTGTTTTACTTCCTGGGAGATTTCCTCAACTTTATTAATAAAGCCTTCTATTTAATTGGCTTTTTTGTTTGTTTGTTTAATTTCTAAGAGCTTGTTGTTATTGTTCTTGTTCTCTAAACTTTTTTTTTAACATCCTGTTCTTGTTGGGTAGATGCAATATCTTTTCTGAATATACTAATAATTTTGGGAAATTTACTTCTCCCTACAAGTCTTCTCCAATTGGCTTTTTTGTCTTTTTTTTTTAAGTCTCAGTCTTTCATATCAAATGCTTTCCTCAAATGTCTGTAATCCTTGGCTGTCTGCTCATATTTAAAAGCGGTCACTAAGAAGATGAATGGAAGTCTCTGCATATGGATGAGGCCTGTCAAGTGTGGTCTTCTCTATAGAATAACCCAACGTGTTCTTTGGAAACTGCAAAAATTTGGTCTTTACTTTTTGATTTATCAGTTTCCCAGAGAAGCTCTTCCAATCTCTTACCCAAATGGTAAAAACCTGGTTTCCAGTATTCTGGGACCTGAGTAGGGGGAAGAGGCTTGGAGTCTCAATTTTTAATAAATAAACTTTCATTAACCCTCATACTTTCAGAACAGTCCCCACTCTCAACTGTGCCTGGTATTTCCCCAGTTCGGAGACCCTCTCTGTCACACTCTTTTTGTTACAGGCACATTGGGTTCTTATTGTTCCCCAGGATAGAAATCAAGAGAGACAACAAACAGGAATAGAAAAGTAAAAGTTTATTAGCTTGTGCACAGAAGAGGCACAAGAGAGGTGGTGCAGAAAGGAAAGGGGCAGGTGACCAGCTTGTTATGGATCAGGATTGTGGGGCTTTTACTAGGCAAAGGCTGGGGAGGAGTGCCTTGTCATGGCATGTAGAGGTGAGGTTGTGCTTACGCCTGTGCTGTCACATAGCATGCTACCACGTGGAATGCATGTGTCATTAGCATGCTAGCTCTCCACCCCTGGGTGTGATTTTTATTATGTTAATAGAGCTAGGGTCACCTTCAGTGGACTTCTAGGTGCTAGGGTGCATGCGTAAGCCCAGGAAAGTCCAGAGGCTGCAGAATGTGGATCTTGGTAGCCTCTATCTGATTCTCCCAGCTTGCCAATTGGTTAGGGACCTTATCTTGTTAGGCCAGGGGTCTTGCAGATGACCCTGTTTTGTTAGGCTGGTTCCTGTCTCATTTTGAGACTAAATGATCAATCTTTTACCAGGGTATGGAAAAAGCAGTTACTGGTCTAAGCAGAGTCAAGGAGGTGATCTAGGGTCTAACTGCTTCTTAAACAGGCTTACAATGAATCCTCCTCTTTTTAGTCCCATCTTTGTGTCTACTTCCAGAAGCACCTGGTACTGTCAATTACAGATATTTGGGGGACCTGGTGATATAAGCCAGGTTACTTTCTGGCTTATCTTATATTAGCTAAGAAATTCCCTTTCCCAGTCTTCTAAAGTCAGTTGCTATTGTCCGGCTGCTTTCTAGTTTCTGAAATTTGCTCTTGTTTCTTCTATCCTGTTCTCTTTGTCCTTGTGGGTATATGCCCTCTAAAATCTCTTTACCATCTTTTTAGTGGGATTTCAAATTGTGATCCTCAAACCAATACCAGTCCACAAAGAGTTTGTTACTAGTCCATGATGAGAGAAAGAACTTGTGCCAGAATGTAAATCGAGTCACTAAACATATTATTTAATTTAACTGACTTTTGTCTTTCATGGCAAGACTTTCTTGGTAAAGGAAGCAGTGCATTGATTTACATTCTAGGGCATGCTCCTTATGTCATCCTGGACAAGTAAAAGTCTAGCTTGGGTATCGGTCTTAATATCAATCTTGAGCTTTCCTCTCTTTCTCCAACAAAATTCATCTTACCTATATTGCAGCCCCCTATGGCCTAGATTGCAGCTCCCTGAAGTCATTTTCACAGTTATAGGCAATTACAAGTCAGAAGGAATAGCAATAGAAAAGGTCAGCTGGATTTTCAAGAGCTAAAGAATTTTTTAATACTGTCTCTGACTTGGGTTGAAGGAGGAAGAAAGAGAGATGAGATGCACATCTTAGAGCCTTAAGATTTTTTCTGCTTCTAAAATTTAATTTATTAATTCAACTAGAACATTAAAAATCACATAATTTATTAGCTTATAAATATTACTTTCCCACATTTACATTTCATGAAACAATTTTGTTCAAACATGTATCTTTGACATAGTGCCTTGTCATTATTAGAAGCACCCTGTGAAGTATTAAAATTGTTTTTAAAAGTATTATAAGCACTGCAATAAATAAACTCTCTTAATGAGAGTGTTTGTTTCCTAAGTTTCTAAATATCTGAGCTTCATCTTCAACCAAGTATCATTAGAATCTTCTTCTAGAGATGGAGGAACTATACAATTATTCATATGTTATTCACACACAGCATTCTATTCCAAATTGAATTCACTACTGCTGCTAGTCTTTTGTTTGTAGCTTGTACTTTTCAGGGTTTCTGTTAGTTTGTTAATTTGTTTCTGCATGCCTGAGAAATGTAGTGGGAAATGATAATACAATTAAGAGTAGAAATAAAAATAGGAATAAAGATGAAGTGGAGAAAAAAAGTCTTGGAAATTCTGTTCTTCTGAAGCAAATAGTGAATGATGCTTAAGAGTTTAAGGCTGCACTACATAGCTGTAGTGATGAGAGAGAGATCTTGAGTAAACTATGTCATCTCTTTAAGTCTCAGTTTCTTTATCAGTAAAATAGGGATAACAATAGTGCCTAACTCTTGGCGTTGTTTACATGGTTAAATAAGATAACCACATAAAGTACATAGCACAATTCCAGTCCCAGAATAAGTGTTCATTAAAAGCATTTGATAAAGGTGCATACAGACTTTGAAGAATGAAACTATAGTGAGAACAACTGTGACAGTATCAAATAATTTGCAAGATATTTCAACTATAAAAATCAGAGTTATAAAATCACTGAAAAATTGAGAAAAAGGAAAGAACTTCTACTTAAATTAAACTTCACAACAAACAAAATGTGTCTCTGTCTGAAGCAATGATGCAAAATAAGGCTTGGATCCTCTATGGAGAGTTAGACAAAAGTGAAGTGGGAAAGAGAGAATAAAGAGGGAAGAAGCTAGAAAGCCACACACATGCTCAGAACAGAATGCATGCTCAGAAAAGACATGATGGAACCCCAAACTTTAATCTCTAGTTGATCTTTAGGCTCAGTGTCAGCAGGAAGTGAACTCTAAGGCAGAGTTGTAAATGGCCTGGCTAAGTGTTGAAGGAATGCCTAACATAGGGCCAATCTGCAAACACCAGGAGAGGGTTTTTTTCTAGGCATTTAAGGAAATATTGATCAAAATACGAGCTGACCACAAGCTTAAGGAACAGAGACTTCAGAGATCAGATGCAACAAAGAATAAAAGTCTTTTAAAAATAGTTTAGAAAAGTCACTCAACAAATGACTACAAAGCACAGCAAGAAACAACAACAAACCCGGAGGAGAAGGAAGAATATGATTACCAAAGTTAGCACATTTTAACATTCAAAATGTCTAATTTCAACAAAAAATGGAGGCATGTAAAGAAACAAGAAAGTATGGCCCATTCACGTGAAAAAAAGAAATTAATGGAAACCATCAGTGGAGAAATACAGACATTGGATTTACTAGACAAAGACTTTAAATCAACAGTCTTAAATATGCTCAAAGCAATAAAGAAAATCATAGACTAAGAACTAAAGGAAACCAGGAGAAGCATGTCTGAACAAGAAGAGATGACAAATAAATATATAAAAATTATAAGAAGGAATCAAATAGAAATTCTGGAGCTGAGAAGTATAACCTTAATGAAAAATTCACTAGAGGATCATATTCTGACAAGGGATTTGTATCTGAATATATAAAGAACTCTTACAGGGGCTGGCCCTGTGGCTAAGTGGTTAAGTTCACACACTCCACTTTGGTGGCCCAGGGTTTCGCCTGTTCAGATCCTGGGTGTGGACATGGCACTGCTCATCAAGCCATGCTGAAGCGGCGTCCCACATAGCACAACCAGAAGGACCTACAGCTGAATATACAACTATGTACTGGGGAGCTTTGGGGAGAAGAAGAAGAAGAAAATAAATAAAATAAAACCTAAAAAAAAAAATCTTACAATTCAATAATAAAAAGACACATAACCTAATTAAATTGAGCAAAGGATCTGAACAAACATTTCTCCAAGGAAGATATATATAAATGGCCAACAGCACTTGAAAAGATGCTCAACATCACTGGTCATTAGTGAAATGCAGATCCAAACCACAACAAGATACCAATTCACACTCACTAAAATGACTAAAAACAAAAAAAATGGAAAATAACAAATGTTGGCATGGATGTAGAGAAACTGGAACTCTTGTACATTGCTGTTTGGAATGTAATATGGTGCAGCCACTGTGGAAAACAGTTTGATGGGTCCTTAAAAAGTTAACCGTAGAATTAGTATATGTCCTAACAATGCTATTCCTAGGTATATACTCAAAAGAGTTGAAAACAAGTATTCAGACAAATGCTTGCACACAAATGTTCATAACAGCATTATTCACAATGGGCAAAAGGTAGAAACAACCCAAATGTCCATCAAAGATGAGTGAACAAACAAAATGTGATATATCCATACAATAGAATATTATATTCAGCCGTAAAAGGAAATGAAATACTGATACATGCTACAATGTGAAAGGATCTTGAAAACAAGTGAAAGAAGTAAGACACAAAGGTCACATTTTGTATGATTCCATTTAGATGAAATATCCGGTATAGGTAAATCCACAGACAGAAAGCAGAATAGTGGTTGCCAGGGGCTGAGAGAAGAAGGGAATGGGGAGTGCCTGTTTAATGTGCATGAGGTCTCCTTTAGGGGTGTGAAAATATTTTAGAAATAAATAGAGGTGATGGTTGCACAACATTGTGGATGTACTAAATGCCACAAAGCGTATGCTTTAAAACGGTTAATTTTATGTTATGTGAATTTGACCTCAATTTTTTTTTTAAAGTGAAGAGCCTTTCTCTGCAAGTTAGACTTTCAACCACTCCAACCAAAATGTCTATTCATATGTTCTCTTCTTTATTTTAAAAAGAGGAACCAGAAATTTCTGTTCTGCAAAAGAAAGTATTTTATCTCACAGTAAAAGAAATGGTTCACTTTTGGAAGTAACAATGTCATTTTGAGCATTTTATGCCCCCAATTTTTACAATAGGCATACATATGACCTTATCTTGGGCATTTGATCTGTGGGTTAGATGATGAACCTAAGCCGGAGACCAGTCAGGCCCAATGGCCAAAGCTTCTTCACCACTTTTTCATGTGTTCTCTATCTTTAACATTCAGGACGACTCTGTTCACAGGTTCTAAAGGGTTAGGATAACCTGGAAGTGATGAAAGATCACCAAAGAAAGATTTGATTATTTCCGGGGCTATTGTAGGCAGTGGAGTATGCATATCATATGTATTAGAAATATTTCCACCTGACTTGAAATTTAAATGTATTTTAATACTTCTGTAAGTATGCTTGTTAAATGATGTTTTCCTGTGCACTGCAGTCCTCAGTGGAGTGGAACCTTTTTTGATGCCTGTAAACTTCCTGAGAACAAGAGTATAACTTACTACCTTCTCAAGAAGTTGTGGTAAGTGAGAGAGAATTCAAGTCCTGGCTCTACCACTTGTTAGCTGGGTGACCTTTAAGGTCAAGTCACTTACCCTCTCAGCCTCAGTTTCCTCAATGGTAAAATGGAGATGATTACCAGGCAGCGTTGAGGGGACGAGCTAATATAATACCATGCCAAAGACCTATACAAATGTTAGTGATTTATACCACCTATTCCAGTGCTTTACAAATAGTAGATGTTAAGTTAATGTTTGTTTAATTGAGTTGTGTAATGATCTTGTGGATATAAGGCTAATCTTACTTTGCATCGATTGAATTAAATCAGGCTCTTTCTCTAGGATATTACATCTCAGGGAACAAACTGAATCCTCGACATACTGAAATTTTTGTAGTAAACTATATTATAACAGAGTTATGTTGTATTTAGTGCAAATGCTACTAATGAATTATGCTAATGAGAAGATAGGTAATTGTTCCTTTTCCATAAGACAAATGAATTCTCTTCCACTATTTGAATTTACCTAGTAGGCCACATCTTTCAGTGTCTGCAGCATTCTCTGAAAATGTGAAAAAGTTAATGCATCCCAGCAGGTGAGCAGTTTCCTTCTTTTTCCTGGCAGGAATATTAATCACTATTATTATCAGCTCAGTAAGTCTTTGACCTCATGGGGAATGTGTGCTGCTGGCTTTAGGGAGGGAAACGTATGTTGGGGCAGAATGTTGGTGCTGAGAAATCAATCATGATTATCCACTGCTTTACTGCCCAATAAAGAAAGCCAGTGTCTGTCTAGAAGGTATAATTTTAGGATCCCAGAAGAGGCAGCCATGGTACCTAAAATGCCACTATTAGAATTATTCCCTTTGGGTTTAATAGAGTCTTTAGAAAGGTCCTACTAAAATGTAGATGTTATCAAATGTTACATTAGCACAGATATCTTTAAAAATTTGTTCATGATCATGATAGATATCAAGGGGATAAAATCCTGGAGCACAGACAAAAAAACAGAAGAAAGTTCCAGCTTTTGGGACCAGGATTGGGTATGTTTCTTGGGAACCTGAGATGTCACAAGAGTCTTAGGTACCCCAGGGAGCTTGGATCAGTGGGAAATGGGGCAAGTCATTCAAGGCCACATCTTATGCCTCCTTAACCAAGATTCTGCATGTAATCCATTTAAAACACAATCCGTTTGCAGCTATAACAGGTGGTAGAAATAACAGTACAAAAACTATTTTTAACTCAGGAAGTATTTATTAAGCATCTATCAAGTAGAGACTGATATGAAGCAATGAAGTATGCAACCTTCACCGTACAGGACCATACGACTCTTGAGGAATCTCTTCACCCAGCTTTTCCCTGTTACTGTCCCTTCTTCCTGTGAACAAGAAACACAATCAACAAGAACTCATTTCAACTTCTTTTATGCCTACTTCCCTCTCACTTATGAAATTACTAGCTAGTTAGAAACAGTCAAAAGTTTACCAGAAGGTATCAATAAAAGGTGTACACAGAGATAACAGGCATGAAAAATTCACAAGTCAAATTATCACAAGTGGATAATTAACCTTCTATAGAGAAGAGCTGTGAACAATAGCTACCAATAAATAATAATTAAATAATACTAATAATACTACTAAATAATAATTAAATACTGCCAGACCAGGAGTTTGGTGTTCTGTAACAGGTATCCAAAATCAAGTTAGGGAGGAGAACCTGGAAGTACCTTAACCAGGAAGGATGAACGGCAGAGAAGTGGTTTTCATTTCTACTTTAAAATCATTTCCTTTCTCCACATTAAAACAGAACATACCCCTCCCCACTTAAAATGTATTTACATTCAGGAAGGCTGTAGTACTGGTAATGGAAGAATTTCTGACTAGAAAGAAAAATTAATTTCTAGATTTCAATTTCATGTTAATGTAGCTGACAAATGTGATATAAGCACGGGACTTTTAAAATTTATGTTGTGTTTTGGAATTGTAAACAGCTTTAGCAAAAGGAGTAGAAATAAGGACAAGTGAACCTCCAGTGAATAACAAGCAGGCAGCTCAAAACGAGATCAGCTGTTGGCACAGATGTGCATCGACATAACTGGATCTTTAGGGCTTCTATCAGCAGGTGTATTTGCTTGGTGTTATTCAGTAATGGATACAGGAATCTAGAAACAGAGTTGTTAGTCTATCATGGCCTTCTTCTAAACTCTATTATGCACTTGCCCATATTATTTCATGTAAATGTATTCATAAAACCTAGGGGAAAAAAATTTTTTTAGTAGAAATCAGTGTCATTTATCCTCAGAACAGCTCAAATTTAGAGACAAGTGGGGCCAGCCTGGTGGCATAGTAGTTAAGTTTGCACACTCTGCTTCAGTGGTTTGAGGTTTATGGGTTCAGATCCCAGGTGCGGACCTACATACTGCTCATCAAGCCATGCTGTGGTGGTGTCCCACATACAAAACATAAAAGAAGACTGGCACAGATGTTAGCTCAGGGATAATCTTCCTCAAGTAAAAGAGAGGAAGATCAGCAACAGATGTTAGCTCAGGGCCAGTATTCCTCACCAAAAAAATAAAATACTTTTAATATTTCAGGCCTAGTAACAGTCAGACTTTCCTCTTTCATACATTCAAGCATTCATTCCTTCAACACACACGTTTGTTAAAGCAACACTCAGATTGATTATAAGAGTATGTCAGAGTTTTATTTCAAGCTTGTTTCAAAAGAAGAGGCTTTCTGAAAAGTCCAATTCAAAACTTCTATCGTGGCAGAGACATTTTATAGGGGAAAAAATGTTTACTTAGCTATTATTAGACTGAATTAAAAAAGAAGGAGACTATCTAGTTAAGGACAATTAGGAGATCTCGTCAAGATGGCACCATACGCAGACTCTGAACTCACCTTCTCCCATGAACACAACCAGGTTACAACTATTTTTGGAAAAATTAGCCTGGAGAGAAAACCAAAAACTGGATAAAAAGAACCCCCACAACAAGGGACAGTCCTGACTGAGGTAGAAGAGGCAGAAATTCCTTCTGGAGAGAAAAAAAAGCCACCTTTGCAAGCAGTGGAGCTTCACAGCTGGGTGGGCAGAAGCCACCCTAAGGTACACAGCCCTCCCTAGAGAAGTGGGGGCCTTAGCAGGGGTACATTACCACTGTAAGCATCCTTCACACTCAGCCCAACTGAGATGAGTCCTCCCATCTGGCTTCACTGACTATTCACTGCAACAGGGGATACCCCCAGAAAAGCTATAGGATGAAAGCCGAAAAAACCCAGCTCTTAAAGAGCCCATACACAAACTCACCTGTCTCCAAGAGCAACCTAAAATCACCAAGAAGAAGGCTGCACAGTCCTTTGGTGAAAAGAGACTCACCTGGTAGGCTATCAGTGCATCTTCAGAGACTGAGACATTGATGGTGGCCATTGTTGTCACCTAGTACAGGCGTGCTGACACAGACACTGGCAGACACTATTGAACACTGAAGTTCTTCCCCTGGCCTGTTAGCCCTGGGGTCTGCCACACCCACTAGAGTGCAGATTTAATCCAGTTCAGCCAGGGCAGGCATCCCGCCCTATGGATGGGCACTGCCCAACAGCAAGCCCACAGGCTACTTGTCAGCCTGCATTGACTGGGTTCCTTGATCCTCTACAGCCATGCAAATATGTCTGCCTCTGTGTGGCAGGGCCTCTGTGAGAACCAAGTGAACTGTGGTAAGCATTGGTGGAGAGGTGGAGGCCTCTGCAGTGGGGCAATGGGGTATGCTCCAGAGGGTCCAGAAGTGTGCACAGACCAGGACTGTGTTGATGGTGTGTGTGGACCTGTGGGGGGTGGGGTTTATCAGCAGCAGAAGACCTGTGCTTCACAAACAGCCATAAGGAGGATCAGCATCACCTTCCAAAGGCTGAAACAATTGGGTTCTCCCATGCCTAGGGCAAGCCCCACTCAGCTACAATCCTAAGAGAGCTGACAAAATCCTTGCAGGCCTGAGGCCTACAGCAACTGTAAGCCCCTAAGCCTAGCAATGAGCTACACTGGGTACCTACCCAATTAACAGGAAAACTGCAACAGGAGTGTGCTATTAGACCTTGTAGCCAATGCTGCTGAGGCTCCCCAAGCCAGATTTACAAAAACATGGCCAGGGAAGGAAAGACTAGACTCCCCAGGTAGCTGCAGTAAGAGCAACCCTGCCACAGCAGAAAGATACCAGTAGCCCACACAGGGGTCATTCCTGGATCATTTGGACTGGTGATAAGTGGGAAGCACACTGCTGGGTCTCAAAAGGCATCTCTTACATAAGGCCATTTCTCCAAGATCAGGATACATAGCTGACTCACCTAATACATAGATATAATCACAGAGAAAGAGGCATAATGAGGAGGCAAAGGAATATATTCCAAGCAAGAGAAGAGGACAAAACCCCAGAAAAAGAACTAAATGCAACAGAAATAAGCAATCTACTTGACAAGGAGTTCAAACAAAAACTCATAAGGATGGTCACTGATATTGGGAGAAGACTGGATGAACACAGCAAGATCATCAACAAAGAACTAGAAAATATAAAATAGAACCAATCAGAAATGAAAAATACAATACTGGAAATGAAAATTTCACTATAGGGACTCAATAGTAGAGTAGATGATACAGAAGAAAAGATCAACAAGCTGGACAAAAGACTAGAGGAAATCAACCAAGCTGAACAGATAAAAGAAAAAAGAATTAAAAAGAATGAGAACAGTCTAAGGGAACTCTGGGACAATATCAAGTGCACTAACATTCATATTATAGGTGTCCCAGAAGGAGACAAGAAAGAGAAAGGGACAGAGAATCTATTTGAAGAAGTAATGGCTGAAAACTTTCCTAACGTAAGAAAGGAAATAGACATCCAAGTACAGGAAGCACAGAGAGCACCAAACAAGATAAGCCAAAAGAGGCCCACACCAAGACACATTATAATGAAAATGTCAAGAATTAAAGGTAAAGAGAGAATACTAAAAGCCACAAGAGAAACACAACAAGTGACATAGAAAAGAAAGCCCATAAGACTATAGGTGGACTTCTCAGCCAAAACCCTACAAGCTAGAAGGGAATGGCATGACAAACTTAAAGTGCTGAAAGGAAAAAACCTACAGCCAAGAATACTCTATCCAGCAAGGTTATCATTCAGAATGGAAGGAGAGATAAAAAGCTTCCCAGACAAGCAAAAATTACAGTTTATCACCAAGAAACCAGTTCTACAATAAATGCTGAAGGGACTTATTTAAGTGGGAAAGAGAAGACCTCAAAGAGGGATAAGATTATTATTTTTTTAAAACCAAAAAAAAAAAAACAGGCAATAAAATCACTGGTAAAGGCAAAAATATAGTAAAGGTAGGAGATCAACGACCTATGAAGATAACATGAAAGTTAAAAAGCAAAAGTACTAAAATTACCTATTTTAATGATAAAAGGGTAATGGATAGACACATACAAAACATGAGATTAGATACGATTTCAAAAACATAAAATGTGGGAGGAGGGGAGGAAAAGAGTAGAGCTATTAGAAAGAAGTCAAGCTAAAGAGACTATCAACTCAATACAGACTGTTATATACATAGAATATTATATAGGAACCTTATGGTAATCACAAACCAGAAACTTACAATAAAAAACAAGTAAGAGGAAATAAATCAAACATATTACTAAAGAAAACCATCAAACCACAAGAGAAGAGAGCAAGAGAAGAAGAAAGGAACAGAGAAGAGCTGCTAAAACACCTAGAAAAAAGAAAGAACAAGATGGCAATAAATACATATTTGTCAATAGCTACTTTAAATGTCAATGGACTAAATGCTGTAATCAAAAGGCAGAGGGTGGCCAATTGGATAAAAAAAACAAGACCCATATATATGCTGCATACAGGAGACACACTTCAGACCTAAAGACACTCATAAACTTAAAGTGAAAGAATGGAAAATATACTCCATGCAAATGGCAAAGAAAAGAAAGCTGGGGTAGCAATACTTATACCAGACAAAATAGACTTTAAAACAAAAACTGTAACAAGAGACAAAGAAGCACACTACATAATGATAAAGGGAACAATCCAACAAGAGGATATAACACTTGTAAACATCTATGCACCCAACATAGGAGCACCTAAATATATAAAGCAATTATTAACAGACATATAAGGAGAAATAGACAGTAACACAATAATAGTGGGGTACTTTAACACTCCACTTACACCAATGGATAAATCATCCAAACAGAAGATCAATAAGGAAACACTGGCCTTAAACAACACTTTAGACCAGAATGGACTTAGTCATTCCACCCAAAAACCACAGAATACACATTCTTTTCAAATGCACGTGGAACATTCTCCAGGATTGATCACACATTAGGCCACAAAGCAAGTCTCAATAAATTTAAGAAGATGAAAATAATACCAAACATCTTATCAGACCACAAAGGTATGAAAGTAGAAATCAACAATAGGAAGAAAATAAGAAAAGCCATAAAAATGTGGAGGTTAAACAAAACGGTACTGAACAATAATTGGGTCAATGAAGAAATTTCAAAGGAGAAATCAAAAATCAGCTGGAGACAAATGAAAATGAAAATATGACATGCTAAAATCTATGGGATACAGCAAAAGCTGTTCTAAGAGGGAAGTTTATAGCAATTCAGGCCTACTTCAACAAACAAGAAAAATCCCAAATAAACTATCTAACAGTGCACCTAAAGGAACTGGAAAGAGAAGAACAAAGTCCAAAATCAGCAGAAGGAAGGAAATAATAAAAATAAGAGCAGAGATAAATGAAATAGAGACTAAACATCAATAGAAAAAAATTAATGAAACCAAGAGCTGGTTCTTTGAAAAGATAAACAAAATTGACAAACCGATAGCTAGACTCACCAAGAAAAAAAAGAGAAAAGGCTCAAATAAATAAAATCAGAAGTGAAAGAGGAGAAATTACAACAGACTCCTCAGAAATACAAAAGATTATAAGAGAATACTATGAAAAGCTATATGCCAACAAATTGGATAATCTAGAAGAAATGGATAAATTCTTAGAATCATACAACCTTCCAAAACTGGATCAAGAAGAAGTAGAGAATTTGAACAGATGGATCACAAGTAAGGAGATCGCAACAGTAATCAAAAACCTCCCCAAAAATAAAAGTCCAGGACCAGACAGCTTCCCTGGTGAATTCTACCAAACATTCAAAGAAGACTTAATACCTATCCTTCTCAGACTGTTCCAAAAAATTGAAGAGGAGGAGAGGCGTCCTAACTCATTCTACGAAGCCTACATTATCCTGATACCAAAACCAGACAAGGACAACACAAAAAAGGAAAATTATAGGCCAATATCACTGATGAACATCCATGCAAAAATCCTCAACAAAATACTAGCAAATCAAAAGCAACAATATATTTAAAAAGTCACACATCATGATCAAGTGAGTTTTATTCCAGGGATGCAGGGATGTTTCAACATTTGCAAATCAATCAACATAACACACCACATTAACAAAATGAAGAATAAAAATCACATGATCATCTCAATAGATGCAGAGAAAGTATTTGACAAGATACAGCATCCATTTATGATAAAAACTCTAAGTAAAATGGGTATAGAAGGAAAATACCTCAACATAATAAAGGCCATATATGATGAACCCACAGCTAATATCATTCTCAATGGAGAAAAACTGAAAGATATCCCTCTAAGAACAGGAACCAGACAAGGATGCCCACTGTCACCACTCTTATTTAACATAGTATTGGAAGTCCTAACCAGAGCAATCAGGCAAGAATAGGAAATAAAAGAGATCCAAATTGGAAGAGAAGTAAAACTGTCACTGTTTGTAGATGACATGATTTTATATATAGAAAATCCTAAGGAATCCACTAAAAAACTTTTAGAAATGATAAATGAATACAGTCAAGTCACAGTATACAAAATCAACGTACAAAAATCAGTTGTGTTTCTGTACACTAACAAAGAAGTAACAGCAAGAGAAATTAAGAATACAATCCCATTTAACAATTGCAACAAAAAGAATAAAATAACTAGGAATAAACTTAACCAAAGAGGTGAAAGATCTGTACACCAAAAACTATAAAACATTGTTGAAAGAAATTGAAGAAGACACAAAGAAATGGAAAGATATTCTGTGCTCTTGGATTGGAAGAATTAACGTCATTGAACTGTCCATACTTCCTAAAGCAAACTATAGATCCAACACAATCCCTATCAAAGTTCCAACAACATTTTTTACAGAAATAGAACAAAGAACCCTAAAATTTATATGGAACAGCAAGAGACCCTAAATAAGCAAAGCAATCCTGAGAAAAAAGAACAAAGCTAGAGGTATCACACTCCCTGATTTCAAAATATACTACAAAGCCATAGTAACCAAAACAGCACGGTACTGGCAGAAAAACAGACACACAGATCAATGGAATGGAATTGATAGCCCAGAAATAAACCTACACTTTTATGGACAGCTAATTTTTGACAAGGGAGCCATGAGCATACAGTGGAGAAAGGAGGGTCTCTTCAATAAATGGTTTTGGGAAAACTGGACAGCCACATGCAAAGGAATGAAAGCAGACCATTATCTTACACCATGCACAAAAATCAACTCAAAATGGATTAAAGGCTTGAATGTAAGACCTGAAACCATGAAACTTCTAGAAGAAAACATAAGCAGTACACTCTTTGACATCAGTCTTAGCAGCATATTTTCAAGTGCCATGTCTGACCAGGCAAGGGAAACAAAAGAAAAAATGAACAGATGGGACTACATCAAAGTAAAAAGCTTCTGCACAGCAAAGGAAACCATCAACAAAACGAAAAGACAACCTAACAATTGAGAGAAGATTTTTGCAAACTATATCAGATAAGGGGTTAATATACAAAATATACAAAGAACTCATACAGCTCAACAAAAAACCAACAACCCAATTAAAAAATGGGCAAAAGATCTGAACAGAGATTTCTCCAAAGAAGATGGCCAACAGGCACATGAAAAGATGCTCAACATTATTGGCTATCAGAGAAACGCAAAACAAACTACAATGAGATATCACCTCACTCCGGTCAGAATGGCTATAATGAAAAGACAGGAAACAACAAGTGTTGGAGATGATGTGGAGAGAAGGGAACCCTCGTACACTGCTGGTGCGAGTGCAAACTGGTGCAGCCACTATGGAAAGCAGTATGGAGTTTCCTCAGAAAATTAAGAATAAATCTACCATATGATCCAGCTATTCCACTGCTGGGTATTTATCCAAAGAACTTGAAAACACAAATGCATAAAGATACATGCACCCCTATGTTCATTGCAGCATTAATCACAATAGCCAAGACTTGGAAGCAGCCTAGGTGCCCATCAAGGGATGAATGCATAAAGAAGATGCAGTATATATACACAATGGAATACTACTCAGCCATAAGAAATGATGAAATCCAGCCATTTGTGACAATGTGGATGGACCTTGAGGGTATTATGCTAAGTGAAATAAGTCAGAGGAAGAAAGTCAAATACCATATGATCTCATACATAAGTAGAAGATAAAAACAACAACAAACAAACACATAGCCATAGCCGCAGAGATTGGATTGGTGGTTACCAGAAGGGAAGAGGGGAGGGAGGAGGATGAAAGGGGTAATTAGGTACACTCGTGTGGTGATGGATTATAATTAGTCTTTGGGTGGTGAACATGATGTAATCTACACAGAATTCAAAATATATTATGATGCACACGAAAAAAATAAAGTAAAATAGAGATACAAAAAAAGATGTATCAAGAAAGTTTAATAGTTATCATCTATTTATTCTTTGATGATTGGATTAAGTGCATAATGTTCTAATCTACTTGAAATAAATTGGATGTTGTAATGATTCTCAAAAAAAAAAAAGGACAAGTAGCCTTTTTACATTATTGGTTAAAGGGCAGACTAGTGTCAAGGCTAACAATCAACTGAGTGGGTTTTTTTTAAAGGTATGTTTTGTTTTGTTTTGTTTTTGGTGAGGAAGATTAACCTTGAGCTAACATCTGTTGCCAATCTTCCTCCTTTTTTTTCCTCCCCAAAGCCCCAGTACATAGTTGTAAGTCCTTCTAGGTCTTCTATGTGGGATGCCACCACAGCATACCTTGATGAGCGGTGTGTAGGTCCGTGCCCAGAATCTGAACTGACGAACCCTAGGCCACTGAAGTGGAGTGCGTGAACTTAACCACTACACCACGAGGCCGGCCCCCAATTGAGTGGGTTTTATAGGAAGGGTTCCTAAGCTTACTAAATTGTATTAAAAATTGCTCAAGTATTTTATCAGGAATGGTAATTATTCCCCAAGAAGAACAGCTAGTCGTATCAGACCACAAAGTTCTGCCCAGCTCAGGTTTAAGACGACTTTCTTTCTCACATTTGTGGGGGGGGGGCGACCTATGCCATGCTAAGGAATTTGGGCTTTACCTTCTAGACAATGGGAAATTATTGAAGGATTTTAAGTAGGGATGTAGCATGATCAGATCTGTATTTTTAAAACAGCATTCTCTCCAGTTAGGTATTAATTAAAATGAATGCAACTGGAATCAGGGAGATCAATTAGAAGACTATAGTAGTGGCCCAGTTTAATGCAATAAACATCCACTCTATACCAGGAATTTTGCTCAGAGCTAGAGACACAGTTTCTGTCACAGTTCTTAGCTGAGTAGAGGAGATGTGGACAAAAGCCTGGCTCCACAGCACACTAGCCATGCAACCCTAGGCAAGTTAGTTATCATCTCTGTTTCCTCATCTGTTGAATGACAATAATAACAGGACTGATCTCATAGGAAGCTTATGAGGATTAAATGAGTTAATGACAGAATAAATGAGTAAATGGCTTAGAACAGCATCCTGCACATAGTAAGCAATCAATAAATGTTAGATATTGTTATTGTTATTATTATTATAAGAGATTATCTCATAGCAATGTAATAAGTGCTATTAATAAAAGTACATTTAGGGCACTTCAGTACAGAAGTCACCCTTGGCTGAGCTAAGAGGTGGTAAGAGCCTGAGTTAAGGGAAGAACTGGGGAAGTGGAGGGGAAGTGATGGGTGCAAAAAATGATATAGAGGTAGAATCCAAAGGCCTTAGTGATCCATGAGATTTTGGAGTGAGAGAGCAGGAGGAGTCCAACATGACTCCCAGGCTTCTGGCTTGGGCAATTTTCCTTCACCAGAAGGAAAAAGAGGTTTGGTTTCATCCTCTATCAAATAATCATGCATTAGGCATTAGAACTTGTGAAATTACCCAATTAATACCCAAGATACAATTCCCAATTAACTGCGGCAAAAATGTTATACAAACATAATCAGAATTGCTACTTAACATCTTCAGTTGAAAAAAGACACTATTATGGTGGACACATTAAAATCCTAAACTCAGTTATGGTGTAAGTCTAATTAATTGCTCAAGGTTGAGTTTTTTCCAAATGTCTCATATTTTTGGTCCCATATCTATGCCTTATTAATTCAGACGAATATAACATAGGTTAATTGAGGCCAAGAACATGGGTTAGTTCAGTGGTTCTCAACCCCAGTTGTACATTAGAATCACCTGGGGCTCTTTTAGAAAAATAGGCCCACCCCCAGATACAATGATTTAATTGATTTGGGGTAGGGTCTGGGGTGGGTACTTTTTTAAGTCTCCCTAGGTGATATTAATATACAAGTAGAGTTGAGAAACATTGGGTTAGAGTCAGTAAGAATCTAGACTTTAGAGTCACAAGGAACCTTAGAAACATTCTAGTTCAGTGTTTTCAAACTTTGTTTTTAATACATAAAAACCTATGGTCAAACGAAGTCTTATAATAATGTGTTAACAAGTAAAACAGAGAAAGGTAGAGTTGTTCTAATTATGGAGTGGGGTGAGTAAGGAAGTTTTGTCTAGCAGGCCTCCCTTCCTCCCCTCTTCTCTCTCCCTTCATATTCCATTTACGCTGTTCCCCTTCCCTCTAGCCTCCAAGAATTCTCTGTATAATACAGTTTAAAAACAGTCCTTAGGACTAAAAACTGTCATTCACTCATTCATGAAATATTTTTAAGCTCTAACAACATGATTGGTGCTATATGGTGTAGGGGAGGAAGACATTTCCTCTTCCCAAATGGGGGTTCGTCTGGCCGGAGACGAATTAAATTCACGTGAGACAGAATAGCAAGAGAAAATTAAACAAAGCTTTATGAGGACCATGGCCCGGGGCCTTTCTTCCCGAAGGAAGAAAGGGGCACCGAAGAAGTGGGGTGCACACAGTGGTTATATACCCCCAAACAGGGTGTTTCACATGTGATTGAAATGTCCCTCCCACAATAGTCACAAGATTGCCCTGTCAGCACAGCGCTTGATGGACACAGCAGGTAGTGGTCTGCTGTCTCAGAGGGCGTAGCCGGAGGCAAGTCAATTGTCTGGAGCTGGGCGGTCACAGGTGAGCTCAGCAATCAGTTCCTAGCCTAAAGAAAGATGCTCAATCCTTAAAAAATGCCGAAGTTGGGAGGGGGAGGGAAGTCAGTTACAGGAGGTTACCAGACAAGCACAATAAAATGCAGATTTTAAGTCCTTGCCTTTGGTATTGATTAAGAGTTTTCAGAGAGAAGGTCATCGCCTTTCTTCTTCCTGGTACAGAGAGGGAGGCACCTTTTACAGATAGAGATTTACCTTACAAATGTAAACGTGTCCTAACAAAGGGCAAGTTCCATTCCTCAGAGCCTCCTTGCCTGTCCCAGTTTAGCAAAAGCAATGAGCCTCAAATAATCCTGATGCCAAAGAGACATATCTTGGGGTGGCCAATTTCAGGTCCCCACAATGGGAATAATTCATATTTTAGAGGGGAAGACAGACAAGATTACAAGCGTATTTAGAAGAAAATATAGGGAAATTCATCTACATCTTGGAAGTAGAGAAAACTTTTCTAATGATAACTCAAAATCTAGAAATTGTAAGGAAAATATTAATAAATTTGGTTGTTAAAAAAATTTTGCAAGGCAATAAAATATTATAAGCAAAGTAAGTCAAATGACAAACTGAGAAAATATTTGTAACATAAATCATAGAAGAGTTAAATCTCTAATACGTAAAGAGTTTCTAAAAATAGGTAAGAAAACAAACAATAACACTACATAAACTGGCAAAAGATCTAGTCAACCTCATGCATAAGAAAAATAAAAATTAAAACTATACTGAGATACCATTTTTCACTTAACAGATGAGCAGAGGAGTATAACTAGAGTTAAAGAGGGTATTTTGTTTTGATAAAAAGGTCAATTCATCAGTAAGACACAATAATCACAAACAAGTATGTGCTAATAAAAGAGCTTCAAAATTCTTGAAACAAAAACTGGCATCATTAAAGGGAAAAATAGACAAATTCATAAACATGGTTGAAGATTTTAATACCCATCTCTCAGTGATTGAGAAAAAACTATCAGTAAGGATATTGAATATCAAAATAGCACTATTAACTACTTTGACTTAATCGATATTTACAGAACATCACTCACAAAAACTGCAAGTATATATTCTTTTTAAGTACATATGGGACCTTTACCAAACTAGACTATATGCTAGGTCTTAAATCAAGTCTCAATACTTTCAAAAGGCTGAAGTCTTACAGAATATGTTCTATGACCAGCAGATATAATTTAAAAATAACAATAATAAAATATTTGGATATTAAACCACATACTTATAAATAATCCATGGAACAGAGAAAAAAATCCCAAAAAGAAGAAAATATTTTAAATGGATGATAATGAAAATACAACATATGAAAATTTGTGAAATGCAGCCCTGGTAATGCATAGAAGAAAATGTAGAGGTTTAAATGCTTACACTGGAAAAGAAGAAAGGTGAAAAATTAATGACTTATGATTCAACTTTAAGAAACTAGAAGGGCAGAAAATTAAACTCAGATTGAGCTTACAAAAGGAAATGATAAAGCTAAGAGCAAAAATCAAAGAATAGAAACAAGACAAACAATAAAAAGAATTAATAAATCAAAAGTTGGTTTTTTGAAGAGATTAGTAACATAGATAAACTCCTAGGAAGATTGAGCAAGCGAAAAAAGAGAGAAAACACAAATTACTAATCTCAGGGATAAAGGTGGGCTATAACTACAGATCATACAGTCATTAAAAGGATACCAAGAGAATATTATAAGTTTATGCCACTAAATTTTATAAATTATAATAAATGAAAAAATTTCTTGAAAAAACAATTTACCAAAACTATTATATGTATTAAAGGCATCCAAGCTAAGAGATATGAGATACTTGCTATTATTTCACCATCCATTTACTTTTTCATTCAATACATCTTATTTTCTCTGCATCACTCCACTGAAAGCACACTTAATAAGATTGCCAAATCCAATAGACACTCTTTAGTCCTTAGCTTTTTCATGTTCTTCTAAGGCATTAGTTATTGAAAATTTTATTCTTCAAATATCTCTCATTGCATTTTTTCTAATGCCACCTTTTTCTGCATCTTCTTGGGAGCTCTCTGCCTCCTTCTGTCCTCCATTTTCACAACCACTCCACCCCCAGTGTTGATGTTCCCTATAGCTCTATCCTTAGCCCTCAGCAGAAACCACAAAGGTCAGAAGACAGTGGAAGACATATTTAAAGCACTGAAAGAAAAAAAGTGATCAAGAACTCTATATCCAGCAAAAACATCCTCAAAAAATGAGGAGAAATGGAGACATTCTCAAATAAACAAAAACCCAGAGAATTCATCACTAGTAGATTTGCCATACAAGAAATACTAAAGGGTGTCCTTCAGGCTGAAATGAAATGACATTACACAGAGAAGAAATCACAAGGGAAATTAGAAAATATTTAAGACAAATACAATACAAAACACAACATTCCAAAAACCATGGGAAGCAGCAAAGCAGTACTTACTGGGAAATTTATGGCAGTAAAATGCCTATATTGAAAAGAATAAAGATCTCAAATCAATAGCCTAGCCTTCCACCTTAAGAAACTAGAGAAAACTAAACCCAAAGCAAGCATAAGGAAGGAAATAATAAATATTAGAGCAGATATAAAAGAAATATAAAATGGAAAAACAACAGGGAAAATTAACAAACCCAAAACTTAGTTCTTTGAGAAGATCAACAAAATTGGTAAACCTTTAACTAGACTGGCCAAGAAAAAAAAGAGAAGATTCAAGTTACTAAAATTGGAAATGAAAAAGGAGGGTATTACTACAGACCTTACAGAAATAAAAAGAATTATAAGGAAAAACTATGAGCAATTGCTAACAAATTAGATTACTTAAGTGAAATGAAATTCCCAGAAAGACTACAGAAACTGACTCCACAAGAAATAGGACATCTGAAGGGACCTGTAACAAGTAAAGAGACTGAGTTAGTAATTTAAAAATTTCCCACAATGGTAAGCCCAGGACCAGATGGCTTCACTGGTGAATTCTACCAAAATTTTTAAAAAGAATTACAACCAATCCTTCACAAACTCTTTGAAAAAATACAAAAGAAGGCAACACTTTCTAACTTATTCTATGAGGCCAGCATTACCTTGATACCAAAACCAAAGTAATCACCAGAAAACTACAGACCAATATCCCTTATGAATATAACTGTAAATTTGCCCAACAATATCTATTAAACTGAATCCAGCAACATATAAAAAGAATTATACACCACGACCAGTTTGGATTTATCCCATGAATGCAAGGTTGTTTCAACATATAAAAATCAATCAATATAATACACCATATTAATAGAATAAAGGGCAAAAACTACATGATCATCTCAACGGATGCAGAAAAAGCATTCAACAAGATCTAACAGCCTTTCATGATAAAAACACTCAACAACTAGTGGAAGGGAATTTTGTTAACCTGATGAAGGGCACCTATGAAAAACCCACAACTAACATCATGCTTAATGGTGAAAGACTGAAAGGTTCTGCTCTTCTCACTTCTATTTAACATTGTACTGGAGATTCTAGCCAGGGCAAATTAGGAAAGAAAAATAATTAAGAGGCATTCATATTGGAAAGGAAGAAGCAAAATTATTTGCAGATGACATGACCTTGTATATAGAAAATTCTAAAGAATGTACAAACAAACTGTCAAGGCTAATAAACACATTCTGCAAGATTGTAGGATACAAGATAAATATACAAAAATTAATTGTATTACTATATTGTGTTAATTGTTTTACTATAGATTAGCAATGAATAATCCATAAATGAAATTGGAGAAACAGTTCCATTTATAATAACATCCAAAAGAATAAAATACTTAGGAATAAATTCAACTAAAGAAGTGCAAGACATAAACAATAAACTACCAAATTAAAGAAGACCTAAATAAATGAAAAGACATCTTGTTTATGGAAAACTTAATATTGTTGAATGGCAATACTCTCCACATTGATCTACAGATTCAATGCAATGTCTATCAAAAATCCAGGTGCCTTTTTCTTTTTTTTGCAGGAATTGACAAGTTGACCCTAAAATTCATATGGAAATTCAGGGGACCCAGAATAGCCAGAACAATCTTGAAAAAGAACAACGAAGTTGGAGGATTCACACTTCCAATTTCAAAACTTTCTACATAGATACAGTAATCAAAACTGTGTGGTACTGGCATAGGGACAGTAATAAAGATCAACTGATTTTGAAGAAAGGTGCCAATACGATTCAATGAGGAAAGAATAGTCCTTTCAACACATTGTATTGGGACAACAGGATATCCATATGCAAAAAAATAAAGTTGGACTCCTTTACACCATACACAAAAATTAGTGCAAAATGAATCAAAGACTTAAATGGAAGAGCTAAAATTACAAACTCTCAAAGAAAACACGTTGTAACCTTTGTGACCTTGGATCAGGCAATAATTTCTTAAATATGACACCAAAAGTACAAGCAACCAAAGGAAAAGAATAGATAAATTAGACTTCCTCAAAATTTAAAACTTTTGTGTTTCAAAATATGCTATCAATAAAGTGAAAAGATAACCCAAAGAATGAAGAAAATATTTGTAAATCATATATCTGATAAATCTCTAGTATTCAGAAAATATAAGGAACTCTTACAATTATAAAAAGAAAACACATGCCCTTGAATAGACACAAAGGATCTGAATAGATAATTTTCCAAAGACATACAAATGGCCAATGAGCACATGAAAAGACGCTCAACATAGTCATTAGAGAAATGCAAATCAAAACCATAGTGAGATACTACTTTACACCTACTATGATGGGTATAATAAAAAATATGGACAATAACAAGTGTTGTTGAGGGTTTGGAGAAATTGGAACATTCACACATTGCTAATGGGAATGTAGAGTGCTGTAGCCACCACGGAAAAAGTTCTTCAAAATGTTGAATGGACTTACCGTATGACCTAGCAATTCCACTCCTAGGTGTATACTCAGTAGAAATGAAGACATATGAGCACATAAAACCTTGTACACAAATGTTCAGAGGAGCATTATCATTATAGCCAAATATTAGAAACAACCAAATGTCCATCATCTGATGAATAGATTTAAAAATGTGATATATCTATATAAGGGAACATTATTCAGACTAAAAAGGAATGAAGTACTGATTCAGGCTACAAGATGGACGAACCTTGAAAACAGTATACTAAATGAAAGAAGGTGACATACTACACGATTCCAGAGGGTAAATTAGTGTCTTCCAGGGGCTAGAGGAAGGAGGGAACGGGGAGTGCCTACTAATGGGTATGGGGGTTACTTTTTGGGGTGATAAAAATGTTTTGGAAATAGATTGTGTAAATGATTACACGAATTCATGAATATACTAAAACCCATTGAACTGTACACTTTTAAAGGGTAAACTTTATGGTATTTGAATTCTATCTCCAAAAAAAAAGAAGGGAGATCGCCCACATCCCTTAATCGTAGTCTCCTTTCCCAAAGGTAACTGATGTTACTTGTTTCTTGGGTACCATTCCTGAAATAGATTGGATACATACAAACACATATTTCTATGTCTACAGGTCCCTTGTTAAACAGAAATATGAACATAGCAGACACATTGTCCTGGACGTTTTTTTCCTCTTTACAATATAACTTCAAGATCATTCCTCTTTACAATATAACTTGGTGATTATTCCATTTCAGCTTATGTAAGCATTCCTCATTCCTTTTTATTTTTGGATATCCTATAACTTAGTTTGCTAGTCTTTTGCTGCTACAAATAATGTTGCAATTAATTTCCTTGTATATATTTCCATTATATGTGTATAAGCGGGATACGTTTCTAGAAGTAAAATTTCTGGTAGACAATGTGTTTTTCTTCTTTTATATTGATAGACTGCCATTATGGATTTAATGACTCTCTTTCTCACTAGATCATGAGTTCTCTGAGGACAGGGACCATCTCTGTTTGATGGACCAAGATAATCTAGATTCTAGCACATTGCCTGACACATTGCTTTACATGTTTGTAGATGGACACACCTGTGTGCTTTATCATACAAAGTGTAAAATGGATATTTAAAGCTACATCTTTCAAAAAAACAGATAAAAATCCAGTTTATAGAAATGAGAATTGTTTGGGGGGTTGAGTTTTTTGCTTTGTTTTTGTTTTTTTACTTTTTTCATCCAGTTGTTCTCTATTTTTTCCTTCTCAACCTTAGTATGTTTTCAAAAATTATGCAATGTATCATTCTAAGAAATATGTAATCCTTAATTTCATCTGAAGACATTAATGTGTTTTATTTAGTAAATGCCCTGTGTGTTGTATTTGCATAATCTGTATTTCAGTTATCTAAAGAAAAGAAGGGAGGAGGAGGGTTGATTTGCAACTTTAAGAGACCTAATAGTGACACCTACTGGAGAAAATGTCAGAATAGGTTTTTAATCTGTTAAATCTTTTAAATTTTAGATCAGTTTGTTCTATTAATCAGGAGGAAATCTGTTATTTTACCACAGGCGTGCTTGTAATAGGTAAATGTAATTACATTTACAGGAGGTTGTTTGATGTTCTATAAAATTGCTGATTAAAAAGAAACTTTTTTTCAGGATAAAGTCATTTTGGGAACCGATTACCCCTTTCCACTAGGTGAGCTGGAACCTGGGAAACTGATAGAGTCCATAGAAGAATTTGATGCTGAAACAAAGGTATATGCCTTTTTCTTCATGGTTTTCTCCCTGAGTTTTCCTGCTCTAATTGTGTTTGGTTTCAGAGCACTTTGATCCTTGAGAACAAAGAACAGGGGAACCATTACACTTAATACTCCTTGAACTCTTACTCAATTTCCAGAAATAGAAAATTATTTAAGGGCAAAGGAAAGTAAGAAAGCTGAAAGTCAACCTAGTACAACTAAATACATAAAGCCTAGAAAGAAAACTGTAAAGAAGCATATCATCACATATTTATGTTTGCATGTTAGATAAATAAGAAAAATGTCTAAATTCTTCCTTTAATAGTCCTGATACAAATCTACCAGTCTGAAAGTTGTAATGATTCTAGTTATTTGAACACTGAGACTGAAGTCTTGATTAACAAGGACTCAAGGAGCCAGAACCTTCAGTAACTGACTTTTTTCTTGCGGAATTTGACTTTTAGGGTCAGTAAATGTGCCATAATGGCTGCCATTGCCTATTCTACTGCCAGGCTCCTGAACCAAGATGAGTTTAAGGACATCTTAATACAATGTCCTCAGATTCCCTCTCTTTTCTCATCCCCTTGCCATCCCACCCCCAAATCCCAACAAAATAATTCTTCCTGAGGGCTTCACTACCAACCATTATCGGATTAGAGATGGACAAAAATGAAAATATGGGGATATATAAACTCTTAACAAATCTTACCTAAGTCTTTGTCGTAATCCTTTTGTATAATTCTTGGCTTTCTTCTAAACTAGAATCCAAAAGTTCCCTTGGACTCTAATTCTCTGCTTTAATCATTAAGGATAGAGCTCATCAAATCTCGGTAGGCTTGAAACACCTTAACAGATGCCAAGAAGAGTCCATTCTGATACATACTAATTGCAAGTTATTAACTGGGAAAGCTCAGACTGCTTTACACAGAAAGCATCCCCTTTGGCACTTCACCACCTTAAGGCACTAAAAGTGTTGAATTGTTAAATATTTACTTTTTAAAGTATGAAGCTGTACTAAGATTTTTTTACTTTTTACAACAAGGGTTGAAAATGAAAAACTTTCTATAAAGTTATCCAAAATTAAACTGAAACCACATTACTCTAAGTATCCATATCCAAGTATGACTAAGACTTTAATGGAAAAATAATTACTATTTTATGTGTTTTTTATTATTTAATTTTATGTGCTTATCACTTTCAAGTTTTCAAAAAACCTTGCATAAAAATTTTATACTGTCACAAATTCACATGATATTCTGTACAAGGTTATTCATTGTAACATTGTTTGTGATAAAAAGACTGAAAACAACCTACAGGGGAATACTTAAATAAATAATAATATATCCATACAATGGAATCTATACAGCAATAAAGCATATTAAAAATCAATTTCAAAGATATTTTAAATTAAAAAATCAAGGTGCAAAACAATGCAGATACTTCCATTTATGTATAGTATACTATCCATTTGTGAACAAAAAATCTATATACCTAAATATCAGCATTTGCTTATATATGCATAAAATATCTCTGGAAGCACAGACAAGAAACTGATAACTCTGGGAAGAAAAAGTAGTGGTTGGGTGGCAGTAGTGGAAGGAAGTGTCTATTTTATACCTTTTGAATTTTGAACCATGTGAAGGTAAATTTCACTAAAAAAATTTTTAAATTAAGTAAACAAATCCATTTGATGAACACAATACTGAGAAGTAGACAGGCAGATGCAGTCCACGATGTAGATGCAGAGGAGGAAAACAAGACCTGGAAGTTGAGTGATTCGCCAAAGGTGATACAACTCTTGGATTATACAGCACATATGCCCAACCCAAATCTCCTGACTCCAGGATCAGATCTCCACCCAAGACACCAAAGTGTATCTCCTTCAAAGGGTACTTGGTACCAACCTATTTTTAAAAGTAAAGCAAATGGTTTCTCAGCGCAGCAATAGTCACTTCTGAAATCTTCCATTAGAGGAGGATGGGCCAAGTGTGGATCAAGGAAGAACCCTGAGTAAGAGATCCCTGCCTCAAATCCACTCTTCATGGCTGTGCAAGAACCCTGAAGTGGTCATGATATGCAGATACACATTAATGGTATGGATGGTACACAACCCCATACATGTTTCCTTCCATCCTCAGCTACGTGCCTGCCCTTAGCAAACCGGACATATATCATTTAGGGTATCACAAAGTTACCTTCAAATCACAGAAGTTCTTTCTGTGGAGCTGGTCTAGTCTGTAGCTGGGGAGAAGGTGAAGAAAAATTTGGCAGTCCTTTTCTCATGTGAAATTTATAAATGTACATATTTGTACAATATTCGGAGACTCTTCATCTATATATCACTTTTCTTGCTTCAGAAGAGCTTAACTTTTATTCAGGGCCATGTGAAAGGACAACACATATGACTAGAAGCTGGGGGATGGCTGGATGACATCTGGGCACTATTTCCAGCTCTCTTGTCCCACAGACCTACACTGTACCTTTTCTCTGAATTTGCCTCCAAATAGTCCTGAAAACCCATTGGAGGGTCCTGTAGACATTTCCAAAGAAGAGCATTTTCCTAAGAGGGCTCTCCCCCTTATAATTCTCCTCCTTTTCTCCTACAACCAAATTGCAAACTTAGTTTTCAGACAGTGGGGCAAAACCTGGGTGAAGAGATTCATTGTTTAACCTGCTAATATTTTGTTTCTCACATTAGGGAATTGATTTTTTAAAGCCTGATAAAGACACTCAATAAAGGACCAAAAAACAACCATTTAATAATGCTTTAAAATAAAACCTTTTCTTTTCTTTTTCAGGACAAACTCAAGGCTGGCAACGCCCTAGCATTTTTGGGTCTTGAGAGAAAACTATTTGAATGACCGAATTTACTCCAAAAGCAACATTTCCAGAAGCTATTTTGTTTTTGTTTTTAAATACATATCACACATGCTTTAGTAAAATGCTATTTTGAACTATTTTATCCAGAAATAGAATATCCCCAAATATTCTAAATTATTCATAAGAAAAATGACTCGTGTTTTCATTCTGAAAAACAGTATATTAATTCATGTGTAAATAAAAAATGATTTTCTCAGGGCTTTTTAAATTAATAGCAGAAATAAAAAGCAAAATGTCATTAATGATTTATATGGAGAAATCAAAACCAGATTCATCCTAGAGGGCTCAGGTAGGTTTCCACTTTGAGCAAGTGCATATGAACAGGGCCCAATAACCTATTTCTAGTCACTTTTAACACCTTCCATTAGCCCAGAACTGAGCAGGGAATGCTTTAGATTCCACAAAATAAATGATGTACATATTCCATAACCCCCAGGAGCTTATAGTCCAATTAAGGAAGCAAGACACATGTTCGTGGAATAATTACTAAGCAATTCCACATGAGTGTCACAGAAGTTTCAACAAGAAAAATTCACTTGGACTCAAACTGTTGAGCAGATCTTCACAGAAGTTGGAACTTGGGCTGAGTCTAGAAGTCCATCCATAAGGCTTGTTTAGAATTGGAGGATGGGAAATAGATAGAAAGGCAAAACTATGGGAACACAGGTTTCAGACTGAATGAGAACTTAGCCATTCTGAAGAAAACTTGCAGTCTGTAATTTATTTTTACCAGAAGCTCTTTTAATTTAAAATACTGAGTAGAGTGTGTAAAGCTGGCTGTGGAGGTTGAACAGGGCAACACCAGGGTAGCCTTGTTTTACTTACTTCTTTTATGGTCATCCCACTTGAGCTGCTGAAAATGAACGTGGTCCTGGGAGGGGTGATGAACATCTGTGGTTCATGTACTTCTGGCATGTATGCTAAAATCAAACATAATTTTTCAAAATTACCCTCTTGCTTTAGATTCTTTCATATTTCTTTTCCCATCCGTTAGCCCAGAAGATCAAGAGTTGAGTGTTGGCATGTAATTTGCACTGATCTAATTTTTGCTAAACTACACTCATCTCATTATTTTCACATTATTTAGTTCATTATTCCATCTCTTTCTCACTCCTCCTGTTTCTTTCTAGGACTCTACCCACTCAGCACTCTTCTTATTACTCCAATCTCCCTAAAAAAAAAGTTGAGCAAAACAACAACATGGAGCATATGTTATTATTTTTTTCTTCCCCACTATTTGGGGAAAATGTCTATTCCTTTTTAAACATTCTATATTTGAGCACTTTTTAACATAGGGTTTACTTAGTGTTTTATTATGGAAGGTAACCTGATCACTTTATTCAATATGATAGATAGATAGATAGATAGATAGATAGATAGATAGATAGATAGATA